>NC_092105.1:14180107-14197607 GCF_045679555.1 Salvelinus alpinus | reverse complement strand
CAGTGTTGCATGATGGGAATCTAGTGGTTCACTGATATAATCTAGTAAACAAAATAAACAACTTTTTCACCACTCTGTCTGCAAGTGCATTCCTAAACGGCATTTCACGCAGGTCGAAGTGATGTGATATTATCAGAACACAAAGTGGTTACCGTTAGACGAAAATGTTGGCACTGGAGAGACTTGCCCTCCACCGATGTATATAAGTCATACTTACCTGGCAAGGGAGCTACTGTGATCAAGAAGGCGGTTCACCCAGGGCGAGGCTCAGCCATTGCACTCTGGCTGTGCTGACCCCTGCGAATTTCCCAAATGTGGAAATCTCGATTGCATAATTTATGGTAGTGGGGGACTGCGTTCGCGCTCTCCCCTGATGTCTTGTTTGATGATAAACCTTGAGGTTGACTTGTGCGTATGGAGATCTTTGAAGTCAGTTTTGAAAGAGATTTTCTGGACCAATCGAAAGGTGGACTAATCAAAAGGTGGAAACATTTGTTTGTAGCGAAACATTGTTGGCATTTTGTGGAAACATCATGTTGCGAAATGCAGCATGGTATTTATGCCACGCTGGTACTTCAATCAAGAGATAGTTGAGAAGCCGCTCTAACCCCACCCCCAGTCATGATGTGTCATACGCGCCCCATGCGCTTACAATATGAAATTGTCCATACATGCGCTCCTCCTTAGCACAGAACAATGCAATAGTTTTTCAACATTCAGAGCTTTTGTGTATTTATTCTGGCTAGTAGGCTAGCTGCATGGGAAATTGTTGCTAATGATGTATTTGTCAGAAGTCATTGTATTTGTCCATTTTTTCCCACAAGGCTGAAATATGTGCCCTCGCTTTGAAATGTTAGCAAGGTTTGTTTGTATTTCATCCAACTATCTGTGCTAAAAAGTGATGGCTACAGTATATGTAATTTCTTCCCCTTTTTGAGTGACCCAAAGTTCAAGCTGCTTATCTAATTGGTGAAAATGCAATGTCTGTTTATCAGACTCACTTTGACTCTATATGGTGTACCAAGAGTTGTTCCTTCGCTTACGGCCTTACCTACCTGAATACACCCGATCTCGTCTGATCTCGGAAGCTAAGCAGGGTCGGGCCTGGTTAGTACTTGGATGGGAGACTGCCTGGGAATACCAGGTGCTGTAAGCATTTTGTCCACTAGGGTGTGCTCTTGCATTATTTAATCAGCAACACTGCCTTGTAGTAAGCGTTTGATGCTGAATTGACTAAATTCAGCTTATATGGGCTAGTCTCCCCTGCCCTTTTAATACGATCAAAGTTCCTTGTGTTGTCAGGGAGCAACTGCCTTTTATTTATAAGACAAATAAGAATATTGTTACTGAATGCAGCTTGTGTGTGCTTTGTGCTCCCTCGCCCTGTTCAAATGATCAGAGGAATTAATGCTGGTGAGGAGAGGAACTGGACTGATGTCTGATGGCCCTGTGTTTTCCATGGTGGAATTACAACCCTTCTTTTACGGAGTAAATCAAAAGCACAAGAGAATGTGAGATGTTATCGATAATAAATCAATTGGTTTCATGCATTTGTCTGTGTGTGTGTCTGAATGTGATTGTATTTCGTCATATCGCATACATTTGTGATATCAGACAGGTTAATTAAGATATTAAAAAGTCATTGGTGATTTTTTCTACAGTGTTGCATGATGGGAATCTAGTGGTTCACTGATATAATCTAGTAAACAAAATAAACAACTTTTTCACCACTCTGTCTGCAAGTGCATTCCTAAACGGCATTTCACGCAGGTCGAAGTGATGTGATATTATCAGAACACAAAGTGGTTACCGTTAGACGAAAATGTTGGCACTGGAGAGACTTGCCCTCCACCGATGTGTAAAAGTCATACTTACCTGGCAAGGGAGCTACCGTGATCAAGAAGGCGGTTCACCCAGGGCGAGGCTCAGCCATTGCACTGTGGCTGTGCTGACCCCTGCGAATTTCCCAAATGCGGAAATCTCGATTGCATAATTTATGGTAGTGGGGGACTGCGTTCGCGCTCTCCCCTGATGTCTTGTTTGATGATAAACCTTGAGGTTGACTTGTGCTTATGGAGATCTTTGAAGTCAGTTTTGAAAGAGATTTTGTGGACCAATCGAAAGGTGGACTAATCAAAAGGTGGAAACATTTGTTTGTAGCGAAACATTGTTGGCATTTTGTGGAAACATCATGTTGCGAAATGCAGCATGGTATTTATGCCACGCTGGTACTTCAATCAAGAGATAGTTGAGAAGCCGCTCTAACCCCACCCCCAGTCATGATGTGTCATACGCGCCCCATGCGCTTACAATATGAAATTGTCCATACATGCGCTCCTCCTTAGCACAGAACAATGCAATAGTTTTTCAACATTCAGAGCTTTTGTGTATTTATTCTGGCTAGTAGGCTAGCTGCATGGGAAATTGTTGCTAATGATGTATTTGTCAGAAGTCATTGTATTTGTCCATTTTTTCCCACAAGGCTGAAATATGTGCCCTCGCTTTGAAATGTTAGCAAGGTTTGTTTGTATTTCATCCAACTATCTGTGCTAAAAAGTGATGGCTACAGTATATGTAATTTCTTCCCCTTTTTGAGTGACCCAAAGTTCAAGCTGCTTATCTAATTGGTGAAAATGCAATGTCTGTTTATCAGACTCACTTTGACTCTATATGGTGTACCAAGAGTTGTTCCTTCGCTTACGGCCATACCAGCCTGAATACGCCCATCCTGATTGGAGAAGTGACGACAGGTGCGAGCTTTGAGCTGTGAGTGAGTGTTTGCTGGAGAGTGTTTGCTCGAGAGTTTTGTTAGTTAATTTTGGGACTTCGCAATATAATATATTGGTTTTTTCAGTTGAATAGATTTAAGTTTGGTTAGTTTTCCCCCCTTGCAGTTTTGCTGCTTGGGGGAGAGTTTTTTGGGATTCACTTTTGTACTATGACGGACAACATGGAAAAGACAAACGGAATGGACAAAGACAACGAAAATGCGCAACGGAAGAAAAATGAAGATAAAGAAGGAATGAAATATGGAAAAGAATACACGGTGGCAATTGAGTTGGAAGGAGAAGACAAAGTGACGACAATGGAACTACTAAGAGCAATTAAGGAGGTGTGTGGAGAGGTGGTGGGATGTCGAATGAAAGGAGAAAAGAAGTACGAAATTACCATGAGAAATGAAAAAGGAAAAGAACGGTTAATGGACGGATTGCGAATAAAGGACACAAGGATTCTGGCGAGAGATATTAATGTGAAGGAATTGGTGGTGTCTTTTATGAATCTCCCAGTATACGTAGAAGATGGTGTGATACTGGGCAAGCTGAGTAGCTGGGGAGTGGCGGCCGTCTCGGAGATAAGGAGGAGAGTTTGGCCAGGAACGGAGGTGGTTGACGGGACACGTTTCTGCAAAGTCAAGTTCACAGAAAAAGTGACATCATTACCTTATTCTACAAGAATTGAGACGTTGGAGGGAGCAGAATATTTCAGAGTCATTCATGACAAACAGGTCAGAGTGTGTCGGTTGTGCATTCAACCCGGGCACATAGTTAAAGACTGCCCGGAATTCAAGTGTTTTAAGTGTGGCAATCAAGGCCACTATGCAAGAGAATGTGTCGGAGAGAAGGAAAGGAATTTCTGTGGTGGATGCAGAAAGAGAATGGCGGAGTGCAACTGTGGAGAGGTTATGGCTGAAGAGGGGAGTCAAGCACTATTCGAGGAAGCAGGTGTATTGTCGCAAGAAGGAGAAGAAGATGGAGGAGAGGATGTGGTGGAAGGTGGAGAGAAGGAGGAAGGAAGAAGGGAGAAGAAGGACCAGAAGATGACTGAAATTGGGAGCAGTATGGACTCAGAAATAAGAAGAGGGAGTTTTCAGGAGGAGGGGGGGAGTGGTCTGGGGGGAAGCACGGGAGACTTACAGGTTTTGGGGGAAAGCACAGCACTAACAAGTACCTCGGGGGGTGAAGAAATGGAGAGGGTTTTGGATTTGAGGACAATAATGGAGGCGGAGATGAGCACGGGGAGCACAACGATGATGGTGCCAGAGACGGTGACGAACATGGGGAGCACAACGACTATACCAGAAACGGAGATGAATACGGGGAGCACAACGGAGGTGGATGACAAGGGGGTGAGTTGGCTGGAGAGCATGGACTTGGAGGAGATATCGGACACGGATGATGGGGAAAAGATGGAAAGAACGAGGGAAGGATACAGGAAGAGAAAAGCGGTGGGGAGAGTGGGAGAGAAAGGGTGGAAGAGGAAAGAAACTAGATAACAGGTAGAGGATAATGAAATTATATCTAATAATTTTATTATTTATTAGAATGGTCAATATAATGTCAATAAATGCAAATGGTTTGAGAACAATGGGAAAATTTAATAGAATAGTACAAATGAAGAATTCAGATATTTTATGTGTTCAAGAGACGCACTGGGATAATGCATGTGTTTTAGAAGTAAAAAAAATATGGAGGGATTTTATTTATGTAAACAATGGGAGAGGAAATTCAAGTGGGGTTGCAATTTTATTAAGGAAGGATGCAGTAGAAAATGTGAAGAAGATATATAATGATAATAATGGGAGGATTTTAATATTAGATTTTGAATACATGAAGAAGGTTTTTAGGATTATAAATATTTATGCGCCGAATAATGAGATAGAGAGAAGGAATTTATTTTTAGAATTAGAGAAATGGTGCAAGGGTAACTGTATTTTAGTAGGAGATTTTAATGTTAAAATGAATAGACTAGATATGACAAGGGGAGCTATCTTTAGAAGTGACGTATCTAGGGGGGTTTTAAGGAAGATTATGTGTGAAAACAATTTGATTGATATATGGAGGGAGGAAAATCCTGAAAAAAGAGAATGTTCTAGAAGGCAGGTGGTTTTAGGGGTTTTAAAACAAACGAGGATAGACTTGGTTTTAGTAAAAGAGGGTTTAAGGGATTTTATAAAAGATATTAAGTATGTTTTTACAACTTTTAGCGATCATGCTGCGGTGGTATTTTCTTGTGTAGAAAAGACACCTACTAAATCTGGTGGGATGTGGTGTTTAAATAATAGTCTGCTAAAGGAGGAAAAATATATTGAAATGATATCAGAATGTATTGGGAGGGCCAAAAGACAGCAGTTAATGGAGGAGAATATGGGGTTGTGGTGGGAGGAGCTGAAAATCAAATGTAAGGAATTGACTATAAAATATGCTGTTAAGAGGAATTATTTTTTGAAAAAGAAGGAGAGGGAACTACGTCAGAAGGTTCAATATGAGCTTGAGTGTATAGAAAAGGATGAAGATCATGGGGTGGAGGATTATTTACTGGCTAAGAATGTACTTGATGAATATGAGAAGAAGAAATGTTATGCGGCGATTGTAAGGAGTAGAGTGCAATATGCGATAGAGGGGGAAAGGTGTACTTCTTTTTTCTTGAATTTAGAAAAAAGAAGGCAAGAGAAGACTTATATTACGGAGTTAATTAATGATAAGGGGGAAAAGGTTAATGATTTGGTGGGGATTCTGGATACGGTCGAGAGGTATTATGAATGCTTATTTAAAAAAGAAGAGGTTAATGATTCCTGTATGGATAAGGTGCTTGATTATGTGGATACTAAGTTAACAGAAGGGGATAAAAACATGTGTGATGAAGATATGAGTCTAACTGACATTAAGGAGGCCATGTTAGCTGCTAATTGCAATAGGAGTCCGGGGTCTGATGGCCTAACTGCAGAGTTTTATAAATCTTTTGCAGATTTGTTGGCTCCAATTTTAAGAAAACTGTATGAATATATTGAAAAGACTCAAGTGGTGCCAGATTCGCTGGCCACAGGAGTTTTAACCATATTGTATAAAAATAAAGGGAGTCGTGTAAATTTGGATAATTATCGACCGTTGACACTTTTAAATTGTGATTATAAGATCTTAGCCAAGGTCTTAGCTAATAGAGTTAAAAAAGTTATGGGAGGAGTAATAGCAGAGACACAAGTATATAGTGTACCAGGGAGGGATATTTCTGACACAGTGGGAACAATAAGGGATGTGATAAAGCATATGGGGAAGGAAGGGGGGTTTGTGATGAGTTTGGATCTAAATAAGGCTTTTGATAGAGTTGATCATTCCTTTTTACTGCGTACACTTAGGAAATTTGGTTTTGGTGAAAGAATGATAGGTTGGATTAGATTACTGAATGGATCTGCAAGGAGCAGAGCAAAATGTAATGGGATTTTAACAGATTCTTTTCCTCTGGAGAGATCTGTTAGGCAGGGATGTCCGTTATCAGCTGCTCTTTATAGTTTATCGGTGGAGCCGCTTGCAGCAATGATTAAAGCAAACAAATTAATTCGAGGTATACAGATACCGGATGGGGGGAGAGAGTTATACAGCAATATGCGGATGATACTACATGTACTGTGATAGATGTTGAAAGTGTGAAGAATGTAATGGAGTGCTTTGAGGTATATGGCAAGGCATCAGGGGCAAAACTTAATGTTGAAAAATCTGAAATAATGTATGTGGGGATAGATGAAAAGGTGGACTGTGGATTCCCTTTCAAAAAAGCTGAAGGTAATATAAGTACTTTAGGAGTGATTTTGGGGGTGGATGAAAAAGGAACGAGAGATGTGACATGGGCTGGGGTTTTAAATAAAATAAAACATACTCTATCCTATTGGAAGGCAAGAAAACTGTTTTTGAGGGGGAAAGTGGTGGTGATTAATGCATTGGTCGCATCCAAATGTATCTATGTTTTAAGTTCGTTGGATATGCCACAATGGGTGTTAAAAGAGTTCAATGGTATGGTTACAGATTTCCTATGGGAGGGGAAGGGGACTAGGATTGCAAGGGCAACTCTTATCTCGGATTTAAAGGATGGAGGGTTGAAATTGGTGGATTTGGATGTGAAGAGAAAAGCAATGAGAATAAAAACTGTGCAAAAATACTTATATGGGGAGATAGATTATGGATGGAAAAGTTTTTTTAAATATTTTTTGTACAGAAGTGGGGGTTGTGAAGAAAGTGGATTATTGATGTCATGGAAGAAGGATATGTTGGAGGATTTGCCTGAGTTCTATAAGGAGGTGTTCTTGGCATGGGGGGAATTTCTTCCTCAGATTGAGTACACATGTACACATAAGGACAACATATTTAATCAGCCTGTGTTTCTAAATCCGAAAATAGAGAGTGATGGGAAAGTGCTGTACAACAAATTGTTTATGAAGGCTGGGTTAATATTGGTAAAAGATTTTCTTTACGAGGTTATACCTGGGTTTCTAAGGGGGCAGGCAATTCTGGATACTGTGTGGGAGATTGATGATACAGTGGAGAGTAAAGTAGTATTAAAGGTATATGAAAAAATTAAATTATGCATTCCGGGTGAGTGGATAAAAGTGATAAATGGGGAGGGGGAATATGAGGACTTGTATGTGCTGCCAAGTTTATATGTAGGTAAAGGATCGGGGAAACAATTATTATCAAAAGTAACACAGAAAAGATTGTACAAGTGTATGTTGAAGCATGTGTGTGTAAGGCCTGCGGGTGAGAGGATGTGGAGAAAAATGTTTATTGATTTGGATGTTTCTTTGCTGTGGGAGAATTTGGTTTTGTTTGGGAATAAACGGAATTGTGAGAACATGGATTTTATGTTAAGGCATAATCGTATATACACAAATATTGTTTTACATCAGATAAACAGGAATGTACGGCGGGAATGTGATGTGTGTATGATGAAGCCAGAGTCTTTGTTGCATTTATTTGTTGAATGTCCATGTCTGACAGATTTTTTCAATGAAGTAAAACTTTTGTTGTGGAGGCACTGGAAAAGAGAGTTTTTGGAAAGCTTTGCATGGGATAGGTTAATATTATTTGGAGCGGTGGGGAAATGTTTGGGTGTAAATGTGTACCTGTTGAATATTGTTTTGAGTTTTGTGAGGTATGCAATTTACTGTAGAAGGAATATGAAACATTTTGAAGGGAAAAAGGTGAATGTCTGGGTAATCTTTAAAGCAGGTTTAAGAAAGCAGATGGAGTTAATGTATAATGCAAAACTAGAGAAATTTGAAAGTATGTTTATAAAGGGGAGTACTTTAGTGTCTATGGAGGAGGGAGGAGGGGGATTTAGGGTTAACTTCTGAGATGGTGTAATTATGTTTAATTTGTTGTTTTGTTTTGTTGATTTTGTTTTTTTGTTATTTGGATTGTTGTTGATTTGGAAAATGTTTTTTTGCTGATGTACAAGGAAGGAAATTAATTGAAGGATTGTTAGTATTAATATGATTTGGTTGTAAATTACTTTGACATTTTTATAATAAAAAGAAAAAAAAAAAAAAATACACCCGATCTCGTCTGATCTCGGAAGCTAAGCAGGGTCGGGCCTGGTTAGTACTTGGATGGGAGACTGCCTGGGAATACCAGGTGCTGTAAGCATTTTGTCCACTAGGGTGTGCTCTTGCATTATTTAATCAGCAACACTGCCTTGTAGTAAGCGTTTGATGCTGAATTGACTAAATTCAGCTTATATGGGCTAGTCTCCCCTGCCCTTTTAATACGATCAAAGTTCCTTGTGTTGTCAGGGAGCAACTGCCTTTTATTTATAAGACAAATAAGAATATTGTTACTGAATGCAGCTTGTGTGTGCTTTGTGCTCCCTCGCCCTGTTCAAATGATCAGAGGAATTAATGCTGGTGAGGAGAGGAACTGGACTGATGTCTGATGGCCCTGTGTTTTCCATGGTGGAATTACAACCCTTCTTTTACGGAGTAAATCAAAAGCACAAGAGAATGTGAGATGTTATCGATAATAAATCAATTGGTTTCATGCATTTGTCTGTGTGTGTGTCTGAATGTGATTGTATTTCGTCATATCGCATACATTTGTGATATCAGACAGGTTAATTAAGATATTAAAAAGTCATTGGTGATTTTTTCTACAGTGTTGCATGATGGGAATCTAGTGGTTCACTGATATAATCTAGTAAACAAAATAAACAACTTTTTCACCACTCTGTCTGCAAGTGCATTCCTAAACGGCATTTCACGCAGGTCGAAGTGATGTGATATTATCAGAACACAAAGTGTTTACCGTTAGATGAATATGTTGGCACTGGAGAGACTTGCCCTCCACCGATGTGTATAAGTCATACTTACCTGGCAAATGAGCTACCGTGATCAAGAAGGCGGTTCACCCAGGGCGAGGCTCAGCCATTGCACTGTGGCTGTGCTGACCCCTGCGAATTTCCCAAATGCGGAAATCTCGATTGCATAATTTATGGTAGTGGGGGACTGCGTTCGCGCTCTCCCCTGATGTCTTGTTTGATGATAAACCTTGAGGTTGACTTGTGCTTATGGAGATCTTTGAAGTCAGTTTTGAAAGAGATTTTGTGGACCAATCGAAAGGTGGACTAATCAAAAGGTGGAAACATTTGTTTGTAGCGAAACATTGTTGGCATTTTGTGGAAACATCATGTTGCGAAATGCAGCATGGTATTTATGCCACGCTGGTACTTCAATCAAGAGATAGTTGAGAAGCCGCTCTAACCCCACCCCCAGTCATGATGTGTCATACGCGCCCCATGCGCTTACAATATGAAATTGTCCATACATGCGCTCCTCCTTAGCACAGAACAATGCAATAGTTTTTCAACATTCAGAGCTTTTGTGTATTTATTCTGGCTAGTAGGCTAGCTGCATGGGAAATTGTTGCTAATGATGTATTTGTCAGAAGTCATTGTATTTGTCCATTTTTTCCCACAAGGCTGAAATATGTGCCCTCGCTTTGAAATGTTAGCAAGGTTTGTTTGTATTTCATCCAACTATCTGTGCTAAAAAGTGATGGCTACAGTATATGTAATTTCTTCCCCTTTTTGAGTGACCCAAAGTTCAAGCTGCTTATCTAATTGGTGAAAATGCAATGTCTGTTTATCAGACTCACTTTGACTCTATATGGTGTACCAAGAGTTGTTCCTTCGCTTACGGCCTTACCTACCTGAATACACCCGATCTCGTCTGATCTCGGAAGCTAAGCAGGGTCGGGCCTGGTTAGTACTTGGATGGGAGACTGCCTGGGAATACCAGGTGCTGTAAGCATTTTGTCCACTAGGGTGTGCTCTTGCATTATTTAATCAGCAACACTGCCTTGTAGTAAGCGTTTGATGCTGAATTGACTAAATTCAGCTTATATGGGCTAGTCTCCCCTGCCCTTTTAATACGATCAAAGTTCCTTGTGTTGTCAGGGAGCAACTGCCTTTTATTTATAAGACAAATAAGAATATTGTTACTGAATGCAGCTTGTGTGTGCTTTGTGCTCCCTCGCCCTGTTCAAATGATCAGAGGAATTAATGCTGGTGAGGAGAGGAACTGGACTGATGTCTGATGGCCCTGTGTTTTCCATGGTGGAATTACAACCCTTCTTTTACGGAGTAAATCAAAAGCACAAGAGAATGTGAGATGTTATCGATAATAAATCAATTGGTTTCATGCATTTGTCTGTGTGTGTGTCTGAATGTGATTGTATTTCGTCATATCGCATACATTTGTGATATCAGACAGGTTAATTAAGATATTAAAAAGTCATTGGTGATTTTTTCTACAGTGTTGCATGATGGGAATCTAGTGGTTCACTGATATAATCTAGTAAACAAAATAAACAACTTTTTCACCACTCTGTCTGCAAGTGCATTCCTAAACGGCATTTCACGCAGGTCGAAGTGATGTGATATTATCAGAACACAAAGTGGTTACCGTTAGACGAAAATGTTGGCACTGGAGAGACTTGCCCTCCACCGATGTGTATAAGTCATACTTACCTGGCAAATGAGCTACCGTGATCAAGAAGGCGGTTCACCCAGGGCGAGGCTCAGCCATTGCACTGTGGCTGTGCTGACCCCTGCGAATTTCCCAAATGCGGAAATCTCGATTGCATAATTTATGGTAGTGGGGGACTGCGTTCGCGCTCTCTCCTGATGTCTTGTTTAATCATAAACCTTGAGGTTGACTTGTGCTTATGGAGATCTTTGAAGTCAGTTTTGAAAGAGATTTTGTGGACCAATCGAAAGGTGGAAACATTTGTTTGTAGCGAAACATTGTTGGCATTTTGTGGAAACATCATGTTGCCAAATGCAGCATGGTATTTATGCCACGCTGGTACTTCAATCAAGAGATAGTTGAGAAGCCGCTCTAACCCCACCCCCAGTCATGATGTGTCATACGCGCCCCATGCGCTTACAATATGAAATTGTCCATACATGCGCTCCTCCTTAGCACAGAACAATGCAATAGTTTTTCAACATTCAGAGCTTTTGTGTATTTATTCTGGCTAGTAGGCTAGCTGCATGGGAAATTGTTGCTAATGATGTATTTGTCAGAAGTCATTGTATTTGTCCATTTTTTCCCACAAGGCTGAAATATGTGCCCTCGCTTTGAAATGTTAGCAAGGTTTGTTTGTATTTCATCCAACTATCTGTGCTAAAAAGTGATGGCTACAGTATATGTAATTTCTTCCCCTTTTTGAGTGACCCAAAGTTCAAGCTGCTTATCTAATTGGTGAAAATGCAATGTCTGTTTATCAGACTCACTTTGACTCTATATGGTGTACCAAGAGGTTTTCCTTCGCTTACTGCCTTACCTACCTGAATACACCCGATCTCGTCTGATCTCGGAAGCTAAGCAGGGTCGGGCCTGGTTAGTACTTGGATGGGAGACCGCCTGGGAATACCAGGTGCTGTAAGCATTTTGTCCACTAGGGTGTGCTCTTGCATTATTTCATCAGCAACACTGCCTTGTAGTAAGCATTTGATGCTGAATTGACTAAATGCAGCTTCTATGGGCTAGTCTCCCCTGCCCTTTTAATACAATCAAAGTTCCTTGTGTTGTCAGGGAGCAACTGCCTTTTATTTATAAGACAAATAAGAATATTGTTACTGAATGCAGCTTGTGTGTGCTTTGTGCTCCCTCGCCCTGTTCAAATGATCAGAGGAATTAATGCTGGTGAGGAGTGGAACTGGACTGCTGTCTGGTGGCCCTGTGTTTTCCATGGTGGAATTACAACCCTTCTTTTACAGCGTAAATCAAAAGTACAAGAGAATGTGAGATGTTATCGATAATAAATCAATTGGTTTCATGCATTTGTCTGTGTGTGTGTGTGTTTGTGTGTGTCTGAATGTGATTGTATTTCCTCATATCGCATACATTTGTGATATAAGACAGGTTAAGATATTAAAAAGCTATTGGTGATTTTTTTACAGTGTTGCATGATGGGAATCTAGTGGTTCACTGATATAATCGAGTAAACAAAATAAACTACTTTTTCACCACTCTGTCTGCAAGTGCATTCCTAAACGGCATTTAACGCAGGTCGATGTGATGTGGTATTATCAGAACACAAAGTGGTTACCTTCAGCCGAAAAGGTTGTCACTGGAGACACTTGCCCTCCACCGATGTGCATAACTCATACTTACCTGGCAAGGGAGATACCGTGATCAAGAAGGCGGTTCACCCAGGGCGAGGCTCAGCCATTGCACTCCGGCTGTGCTGACCCCTGCGAATTTCTCAAATGTGGAAATCTCGATTGCATAATTTATGGTAGTGGGGGACTGCGTCCGCGCTCTCCCCTGATGTCTTGTGTAATGACAACCTGTTGCTTGGCGCCAGGCTTCAGGATGACTTGACTCAATTGCCCGTGCTTATGGAGATCTTTGAAGTCAGTCGTGAAAGACACTTTGTGGACCAATTGAAAGGTGGAAACATTTGTTTGTAGCAAAACGTTGTTGACATTTTGTGGAAACATCATGTTGCGAAATGCAGCACGGTATTTATGCCACGCTGCTACTTCAATCAAGAGATAGTTGAGAAGCCGCTCTAACCCCACCGGTCATGACGTGTCATACGCCCATGCGCTTCCAATATGAAATTGTCCATACATGCGCTCCTCCTTAGCACAGAACAATGCAATAGGTTTTCAACATTCAGAGCTTTTGTGTATTTATTCTGGCTAGTAGGATAGCTGCATGGGAAACTGTTGCTAATGATGTATTTGTCCGTTTTTGTCCCACAAGGCTGAAATATGTGCCCTCGCTTTGAAATGTTAGCAAGGTTGTGTTTGTATTTCATCCAACTATCTGTGCTAAAAAGTGATGGCTACAGTATATGTAATTTCTTCCACTTTCTGAGTGACCCAAAGTTCAAGCTGCTTATCTAATTGGTGAAAATGTCTGTTTATCAGACTCACTTTGACTTTATGTGGTGTACCAAGAGTTGTTCCTTCGCTTACGGCCATACCAGCCTGAATACGCCCGATCTCGTCTGATCTCGGAAGCTAAGCAGGGTCGGGCCTGGTTAGTACTTGGATGGGAGACCGCCTGGGAATACCAGGTGCTGTAAGCATTTTGTCCACTAGGGTGTCTGTCCTCTTGCATTATTTCATCAGCGTCACTGCCTTGTAGTAAGCATTTGATGCTGAATTGACTAAATGCAGCTTCTATGGGCTAGTCTCCCATGCCCTTTTAATACAATCAAAGTTCCTTGTGCTGTCAGGGAGCAACTGCCTTTTATTTATAAGACAAATAAGAATATTGTTACTGAATGCAGCTTGTGTGTGCTTTGTGCTCCCTCGCCCTGTTCAAATGATCAAAGGGAAATAATGCTGGTGAGGAGTGGAACTGGACTGCTGTCTGGTGGCCCTGTGTTTTCCATGGTGGAATTACAACCCTTCTTTTACGGCGTAAATCAAAAGTACAAGAGAATGTGAGATGTTATCGATAATAAATCAATTGGTTTCATGCATTTGTCTGTGTGTGTGTGTGTGTGTGTGTGTTTGTGTGTGTCTGAATGTGATTGTATTTCCTCATATCGCATACATATGTGATATAAGACAGGTTAAGATATTAAAAAGCTCATTGGTGATTTTTTTACAGTGTTGCATGATGGGAATCTAGTGGTTCACTGATATAATCGAGTAAACAAAATAAACTACTTTTTCACCACTCTGTCTGCAAGTGCATTCCTAAACGGCATTTAACGCAGGTCGATGTGATGTGGTATTATCAGAACACAAAGTGGTTACCTTCAGCCGAAAAGGTTGTCACTGGAGACACTTGCCCTCCACCGATGTGCGTAACTCATACTTACCTGGCAAGGGAGATACCGTGATCAAGAAGGCGGTTCACCCAGGGCGAGGCTCAGCCATTGCACTCCGGCTGTGCTGACCCCTGCGAATTTCTCAAATGTGGAAATCTCGATTGCATAATTTATGGTAGTGGGGGACTGCGTCCGCGCTCTCCCCTGATGTCTTGTGTAATGACAACCTGTTGCTTGGCGCCAGGCTTCAGGATGACTTGACTCAATTGCCCGTGCTTATGGAGATCTTTGAAGTCAGTCGTGAAAGACACTTTGTGGACCAATTGAAAGGTGGAAACATTTGTTTGTAGCAAAACGTTGTTGACATTTTGTGGAAACATCATGTTGCGAAATGCAGCACGGTATTTATGCCACGCTGCTACTTCAATCAAGAGATAGTTGAGAAGCCGCTCTAACCCCACCGGTCATGACGTGTCATACGCCCATGCGCTTCCAATATGAAATTGTCCATACATGCGCTCCTCCTTAGCACAGAACAATGCAATAGGTTTTCAACATTCAGAGCTTTTGTGTATTTATTCTGGCTAGTAGGATAGCTGCATGGGAAACTGTTGCTAATGATGTATTTGTCCGTTTTTGTCCCACAAGGCTGAAATATGTGCCCTCGCTTTGAAATGTTAGCAAGGTTGTTTTGTATTTCATCCAACTATCTGTGCTAAAAAGTGATGGCTACAGTATATGTAATTTCTTCCACTTTCTGAGTGACCCAAAGTTCAAGCTGCTTATCTAATTGGTGAAAATGTCTGTTTATCAGACTCACTTTGACTTTATGTGGTGTACCAAGAGTTGTTCCTTCGCTTACGGCCATACCAGCCTGAATACGCCCGATCTCGTCTGATCTCGGAAGCTAAGCAGGGTCGGGCCTGGTTAGTACTTGGATGGGAGACCGCCTGGGAATACCAGGTGCTGTAAGCATTTTGTCCACTAGGGTGTCTGTCCTCTTGCATTATTTCATCAGCGTCACTGCCTTGTAGTAAGCATTTGATGCTGAATTGACTAAATGCAGCTTCTATGGGCTAGTCTCCCATGCCCTTTTAATACAATCAAAGTTCCTTGTGCTGTCAGGGAGCAACTGCCTTTTATTTATAAGACAAATAAGAATATTGTTACTGAATGCAGCTTGTGTGTGCTTTGTGCTCCCTCGCCCTGTTCAAATGATCAAAGGGAAATAATGCTGGTGAGGAGTGGAACTGGACTGCTGTCTGGTGGCCCTGTGTTTTCCATGGTGGAATTACAACCCTTCTTTTACGGCGTAAATCAAAAGTACAAGAGAATGTGAGATGTTATCGATAATAAATCAATTGGTTTCATGCATTTGTCTGTGTGTGTGTGTGTGTGTGTGTGTTTGTGTGTGTCTGAATGTGATTGTATTTCCTCATATCGCATACATTTGTGATATAAGACAGGTTAAGATATTAAAAAGCTATTGGTGATTTTTTTACAGTGTTGCATGATGGGAATCTAGTGGTTCACTGATATAATCGAGTAAACAAAATAAACTACTTTTTCACCACTCTGTCTGCAAGTGCATTCCTAAACGGCATTTAACGCAGGTCGATGTGATGTGGTATTATCAGAACACAAAGTGGTTACCTTCAGCCGAAAAGGTTGTCACTGGAGACACTTGCCCTCCACCGATGTGCGTAACTCATACTTACCTGGCAAGGGAGATACCGTGATCAAGAAGGCGGTTCACCCAGGGCGAGGCTCAGCCATTGCACTCCGGCTGTGCTGACCCCTGCGAATTTCTCAAATGTGGAAATCTCGATTGCATAATTTATGGTAGTGGGGGACTGCGTCCGCGCTCTCCCCTGATGTCTTGTGTAATGACAACCTGTTGCTTGGCGCCAGGCTTCAGGATGACTTGACTCAATTGCCCGTGCTTATGGAGATCTTTGAAGTCAGTCGTGAAAGACACTTTGTGGACCAATTGAAAGGTGGAAACATTTGTTTGTAGCAAAACGTTGTTGACATTTTGTGGAAACATCATGTTGCGAAATGCAGCACGGTATTTATGCCACGCTGCTACTTCAATCAAGAGATAGTTGAGAAGCCGCTCTAACCCCACCGGTCATGACGTGTCATACGCCCATGCGCTTCCAATATGAAATTGTCCATACATGCGCTCCTCCTTAGCACAGAACAATGCAATAGGTTTTCAACATTCAGAGCTTTTGTGTATTTATTCTGGCTAGTAGGATAGCTGCATGGGAAACTGTTGCTAATGATGTATTTGTCCGTTTTTGTCCCACAAGGCTGAAATATGTGCCCTCGCTTTGAAATGTTAGCAAGGTTGTTTTGTATTTCATCCAACTATCTGTGCTAAAAAGTGATGGCTACAGTATATGTAATTTCTTCCACTTTCTGAGTGACCCAAAGTTCAAGCTGCTTATCTAATTGGTGAAAATGTCTGTTTATCAGACTCACTTTGACTTTATGTGGTGTACCAAGAGTTGTTCCTTCGCTTACGGCCATACCAGCCTGAATACGCCCGATCTCGTCTGATCTCGGAAGCTAAGCAGGGTCGGGCCTGGTTAGTACTTGGATGGGAGACCGCCTGGGAATACCAGGTGCTGTAAGCATTTTGTCCACTAGGGTGTCTGTCCTCTTGCATTATTTCATCAGCGTCACTGCCTTGTAGTAAGCATTTGATGCTGAATTGACTAAATGCAGCTTCTATGGGCTAGTCTCCCATGCCCTTTTAATACAATCAAAGTTCCTTGTGCTGTCAGGGAGCAACTGCCTTTTATTTATAAGACAAATAAGAATATTGTTACTGAATGCAGCTTGTGTGTGCTTTGTGCTCCCTCGCCCTGTTCAAATGATCAAAGGGAAATAATGCTGGTGAGGAGTGGAACTGGACTGCTGTCTGGTGGCCCTGTGTTTTCCATGGTGGAATTACAACCCTTCTTTTACGGCGTAAATCAAAAGTACAAGAGAATGTGAGATGTTATCGATAATAAATCAATTGGTTTCATGCATTTGTCTGTGTGTGTGTGTGTGTGTGTGTGTTTGTGTGTGTCTGAATGTGATTGTATTTCCTCATATCGCATACATTTGTGATATAAGACAGGTTAAGATATTAAAAAGCTATTGGTGATTTTTTTACAGTGTTGCATGATGGGAATCTAGTGGTTCACTGATATAATCGAGTAAACAAAATAAACTACTTTTTCACCACTCTGTCTGCAAGTGCATTCCTAAACGGCATTTAACGCAGGTCGATGTGATGTGGTATTATCAGAACACAAAGTGGTTACCTTCAGCCGAAAAGGTTGTCACTGGAGACACTTGCCCTCCACCGATGTGCGTAACTCATACTTACCTGGCAAGGGAGATACCGTGATCAAGAAGGCGGTTCACCCAGGGCGAGGCTCAGC
>NC_092105.1:14162607-14170107 GCF_045679555.1 Salvelinus alpinus | reverse complement strand
CGAGGCTCAGCCATTGCACTCCGGCTGTGCTGACCCCTGCGAATTTCTCAAATGTGGAAATCTCGATTGCATAATTTATGGTAGTGGGGGACTGCGTCCGCGCTCTCCCCTGATGTCTTGTGTAATGACAACCTGTTGCTTGGCGCCAGGCTTCAGGATGACTTGACTCAATTGCCCGTGCTTATGGAGATCTTTGAAGTCAGTCGTGAAAGACACTTTGTGGACCAATTGAAAGGTGGAAACATTTGTTTGTAGCAAAACGTTGTTGACATTTTGTGGAAACATCATGTTGCGAAATGCAGCACGGTATTTATGCCACGCTGCTACTTCAATCAAGAGATAGTTGAGAAGCCGCTCTAACCCCACCGGTCATGACGTGTCATACGCCCATGCGCTTCCAATATGAAATTGTCCATACATGCGCTCCTCCGTAGCACAGAACAATGCAATAGGTTTTCAACATTCAGAGCTTTTGTGTATTTATTCTGGCTAGTAGGATAGCTGCATGGGAAACTGTTGCTAATGATGTATTTGTCCGTTTTTGTCCCACAAGGCTGAAATATGTGCCCTCGCTTTGAAATGTTAGCAAGGTTGTTTTGTATTTCATCCAACTATCTGTGCTAAAAAGTGATGGCTACAGTATATGTAATTTCTTCCACTTTCTGAGTGACCCAAAGTTCAAGCTGCTTATCTAATTGGTGAAAATGTCTGTTTATCAGACTCACTTTGACTTTATGTGGTGTACCAAGAGTTGTTCCTTCGCTTACGGCCATACCAGCCTGAATACGCCCGATCTCGTCTGATCTCGGAAGCTAAGCAGGGTCGGGCCTGGTTAGTACTTGGATGGGAGACCGCCTGGGAATACCAGGTGCTGTAAGCATTTTGTCCACTAGGGTGTCTGTCCTCTTGCATTATTTCATCAGCGTCACTGCCTTGTAGTAAGCATTTGATGCTGAATTGACTAAATGCAGCTTCTATGGGCTAGTCTCCCATGCCCTTTTAATACAATCAAAGTTCCTTGTGCTGTCAGGGAGCAACTGCCTTTTATTTATAAGACAAATAAGAATATTGTTACTGAATGCAGCTTGTGTGTGCTTTGTGCTCCCTCGCCCTGTTCAAATGATCAAAGGGAAATAATGCTGGTGAGGAGTGGAACTGGACTGCTGTCTGGTGGCCCTGTGTTTTCCATGGTGGAATTACAACCCTTCTTTTACGGCGTAAATCAAAAGTACAAGAGAATGTGAGATGTTATCGATAATAAATCAATTGGTTTCATGCATTTGTCTGTGTGTGTGTGTGTGTGTGTGTGTGTTTGTGTGTGTCTGAATGTGATTGTATTTCCTCATATCGCATACATTTGTGATATAAGACAGGTTAAGATATTAAAAAGCTATTGGTGATTTTTTTACAGTGTTGCATGATGGGAATCTAGTGGTTCACTGATATAATCGAGTAAACAAAATAAACTACTTTTTCACCACTCTGTCTGCAAGTGCATTCCTAAACGGCATTTAACGCAGGTCGATGTGATGTGGTATTATCAGAACACAAAGTGGTTACCTTCAGCCGAAAAGGTTGTCACTGGAGACACTTGCCCTCCACCGATGTGCGTAACTCATACTTACCTGGCAAGGGAGATACCGTGATCAAGAAGGCGGTTCACCCAGGGCGAGGCTCAGCCATTGCACTCCGGCTGTGCTGACCCCTGCGAATTTCTCAAATGTGGAAATCTCGATTGCATAATTTATGGTAGTGGGGGACTGCGTCCGCGCTCTCCCCTGATGTCTTGTGTAATGACAACCTGTTGCTTGGCGCCAGGCTTCAGGATGACTTGACTCAATTGCCCGTGCTTATGGAGATCTTTGAAGTCAGTCGTGAAAGACACTTTGTGGACCAATTGAAAGGTGGAAACATTTGTTTGTAGCAAAACGTTGTTGACATTTTGTGGAAACATCATGTTGCGAAATGCAGCACGGTATTTATGCCACGCTGCTACTTCAATCAAGAGATAGTTGAGAAGCCGCTCTAACCCCACCGGTCATGACGTGTCATACGCCCATGCGCTTCCAATATGAAATTGTCCATACATGCGCTCCTCCGTAGCACAGAACAATGCAATAGGTTTTCAACATTCAGAGCTTTTGTGTATTTATTCTGGCTAGTAGGATAGCTGCATGGGAAACTGTTGCTAATGATGTATTTGTCCGTTTTTGTCCCACAAGGCTGAAATATGTGCCCTCGCTTTGAAATGTTAGCAAGGTTGTTTTGTATTTCATCCAACTATCTGTGCTAAAAAGTGATGGCTACAGTATATGTAATTTCTTCCACTTTCTGAGTGACCCAAAGTTCAAGCTGCTTATCTAATTGGTGAAAATGTCTGTTTATCAGACTCACTTTGACTTTATGTGGTGTACCAAGAGTTGTTCCTTCGCTTACGGCCATACCAGCCTGAATGCGCATTTCCTGATTGGAGAAGTGACGACAGGTGCGAGTGTCTGAGCTGTGAGTGAGTGTTTGCTGGAGAGTGTTTGCTCGAGAGCTATTTTTGTTAATTAAGTGGTTTTTGCAATATAATTTATTATTTTCTTCAGTTGAATAGTTTAAAGTTTGGTTAGTCTTCCCCCTTGCAGTTTTTCTGCTTGGGGGAGAGTTTTTTTGGATTCATTTTTTACTATGACGGACAACATGGAAAAGACAAACGGAATGGACAAAGACAACGAAAAAGCGCAACGGAAGAAAAAGGAAGATAAAGAAGGGATGAAATATGGAAAAGAATATACGGTGGCAATTGAGTTGGAAGGAGAAGACAAAGTGACGACAATGGAACTACTAAGAGCAATTAAGGAGGTGTGTGGAGAGGTGGTGGGATGCCGAATGAAAGGAGAAAAGAAGTACGAAATTACAATGAGAAATGAAAAAGGAAAAGAACGGTTAATGGATGGATTGCGAATAAAGGACACAAAGATTCTGGCGAGAGATATTAATGTGAAGGAATTGGTGGTGTCTTTTATGAATCTCCCAGTTTACGTAGAAGATGGTGTGATACTGGGCAAGCTGAGTAGCTGGGGAGTGGCGGCCGTCTCGGAGATAAGAAGGAGAGTTTGGCCAGGAACGGAGGTGGTTGATGGGACACGTTTCTGCAAAGTCAAGTTTACAGAAAAAGTGACATCATTACCTTATTCTACAAGAATTGAGACGTTGGAAGGAGCGGAATATTTCAGAGTCATTCATGACAAACAGGTCAGAGTGTGTCGGTTGTGCATTCAACCCGGGCACATAGTGAAAGACTGCCCGGAATTTAAGTGTTTTAAGTGTGGCAATCAAGGACACTATGCGAGAGAATGTGATGGAGAGAAGGAAAGGAATTTTTGTGGTGGATGTAGAAAGAGATTGGCGGAGTGCAACTGTGGAGAGGATCGGGCTGAAGAGGGGAGTCAAACAATACTAGAGGAAGCAGTAGTATTGTCGCAAGAAGGAGAAGAAGATGGAGGAGAAGACGTGGTGGAAGGTGGAGAGACGGAGGAAGGAAGAAGGAAGAAGGACCAGAAGATAAATGAAATTGGGAGCAGTATGGACTCGGAAATAAGAAGAGGGAGGTTTCAGGAGGAGGGGGGGAGTGGACTGGGGGGAAGCACGGGGGACTCACAGGTTTTGGGGGAAAGCACAGCACTATCAATTACCTCGGGGGGTGAAGAAATGGAGAGGGTTTTGGGTTTGAGGACAATAACGGAGGCGGAGATGAGCACGGGGAGCACAAAGGCGACTGTACATGAGATGGAGACAAGCACGGGGAGCACAGCGATGACGGTGGCAGAAACAGAGATGAATATGGGGAGCACAACGGAGGTGGATGCCAAGAGTGGGTGTTGGCTGGATAGCATGGACTTGGAGGAGATATCGGACACAGATGATGGGGAAAAGATGGAAAGAACGAGGGAAGGATACAGGAAGAGGAAAGCGGTGGGAAGAGGGGGAGAGAAAGGGTGGAAGAAGAAAGAAACTGGATAAGAGGTAAAGGATAATGGAATTATATTTTATTATTTTATTATTTATTAGAATGGTTAATATAATGTCGATAAATGCTAATGGTTTGAGAACAATGGGAAAATTTAATAGAATAGTACAAATGAAGAATTCAGATATTTTATGTATTCAAGAAACACACTGGGATAATGTATGTGTTTTAGAAGTAAAAAAAATATGGAGGGATTTTATTTATGTAAACAATGGCAGAGGGAATTCAAGTGGGGTTGCAATTTTATTAAGGAAGGATGTAGTGGAAAATGTGAAGAAGATATATAATGATAATAATGGGAGGATTTTAATATTGGATTTTGAATATATGAATAGGGTTTTTAGGATTATAAATATTTATGCGCCGAATAATGAGATAGAGCGGAGGGATTTATTTTTAGAATTAGGGAAATGGTGCAGGGGTAATTGTATTTTAGTTGGGGATTTTAATGTTAAAATGAATAGATTAGATATGGCAAGGGGAGCTATTTTTAGAAGTGACGTATCTAGGGGGGTTTTAAGGAAGATAATGTTGGAAAACAATTTGATTGATATATGGAGGGATGAGAATCCGAACAAGAGAGAATTTTCTAGAAGGCAGGTGGTTTTAGGGGAGTTGAAACAGACACGGATAGATCTGGTTTTAGTAAATGAAGGGTTAAGGAATTTTATGAAGGATATTAAGTATATTTTTACAACTTTTAGTGATCATGCTGGGTTAACATTTTCGGTGGGGTTAGATAGGGAGGGGAAAGGGGGGGGAGTGTGGTGTATGAATGCAAGGTATCTAGGTGATGAGGAATATGGATTACAACTTAAATCTTTGATAGAACATGAAATGGAGGATAAGCAAAAAGGGAATGATAAGTGCCAGTGGTGGGAAAATGTTAAGAAAAAAATAAAAGATTTTAGTATTAGATATGCAAGGAAGAAGAGGAGTAGGATGACAAGAGAAGAAAATAATTTAAGAGCAAAATTGAATGAAGAAATGAGGAAATGTGATATTGATCCTATTTATAATATTGAAAGGTTTTTAGATTTAAAGGCACAATTGAGCAAATGTGAAATAGATAAATGTAAGGGGGCATCTATTAGAAGTAGGGCAAAGTATGTTTTAGAAGGGGAAAAATGTACGTCTTTTTTTCTTGGTTTAGAGAAAACTAAACAGACGAAATCATATATTAGTGAGATAGAAAATGTAAAGGGTGAAGTGGTAAATGATTATGTTGAGATATTAGAAACTGTACAGAATTTTTATAAGGATTTATTTAAGAAAGGGGAGGTGGATGAAGAGTGTGTAAAGGAGATTTTAGGTAGTGTGGATGTGCAAATTGGTGTTGAGGATAAGCAAATATGTGATAGGAAGATAACAGTGGATGAAGTGAAAGATGCAATTAAGGGATTACAAATAAATAAAAGTCCTGGAGTAGATGGACTAATTGCAGAGTTTTACAAAATGTATGAAAGTTTTTTAGCACCAATTTTAATAGAAGTGTATCAATACATGGAAGATAATAATACTGTTTCAGACTCCATGGTGACAGGACTGATATCGGTTTTATATAAAAATAAGGGGAGCAAAATGAAATTAGAAAATTATAGGCCAATTAGTTTATTAAACTCAGATTACAAGATTTTAGCTAAGATATTGGCGAATAGGATGAAGATGGTTTTAAATGATATTATAGCACCTACACAAAATTATAGTGTGCCTGGAAGAGACATAGCTGATACCATCATTACACTTAGAGATGTGATAAATAAAATGAATAGCGATAAGAGAGGGGGAATTGTTTTAAGTATAGATTTTAATAAAGCTTTTGACAGGGTGGAACATGATTTTATGTTTAGGGTACTGGAAAAATATGGGTTTGGAAATAGAATAATAGGATGGATAAAATTATTATATAGAAAGGCAAAAAGTAGGGTAAAATGTAATGGGGTTTTAACAGATTCTTTTATTCTTGAGAGATCAGTGAGACAGGGGTGCCCTTTATCAGCATTATTGTATGTTTTATCGGTAGAACCCTTAGCGGCATACCTTAAAAAAGATCATTTTATAAATTGTGTAGAGACTCCGCAAGGAGGTTTTAGTTTAATTCATCAATATGCAGACGATACCACAATAACAGTTAGAGATGAGGGAAGTGTTAAAAGGGTGATGGAGTGTTTTAAAGTATATGAGAAAGCCTCAGGAGCAAAAGTGAATATGGAGAAGTCAGTAATAATGTACGTTGGAAAGATTAATGAGGAGATTTTTCCTTTTAAAATGGTAAATGATTATTTTAAGGTGTTAGGTGTGTTTTTAGGGGTGAAGGAACAGGAAGCTAGGGATATGACATGGAGTGGAGTTATAAACAAAGTTAGGAAGGTGGTAAATATGTGGAGGGGGAGGTCTTTGAAATTAAAAGGGAAAGTAATTGTCATAAATTCATTGTTGATGTCAATTTTTATTTATGTAATGAATGTTATGGATATGCCAGAATGGGTTTTATCTGAAATGAATAAAATTGTAGTTGATTTTTTATGGGAAGGGAAGGGGGTGAAAATAGCTTTTAAAACTTTGATTGCAGGTTATGAGGAGGGGGGTTTGAAGTTGGTGGATTTAAATGTGAGGAAAACAGCAATTAGAGTCAAAATGGTACGTAAATATTTATATGGGGAATTAGATTATGGATGGAAAAGATTTTTTAAGGAGTATTTGCAGGAGGTTGGGAGGATGGGGGACAATGGTTTATTGATGTGTATGAAAAAGGAAATGTTAGGTAATATACCTTTGTTTTATAGAGAAGTGTTTGAGGCTTGGGGGGAGTTTTTACCAAAGATTTATTATGAGTGTACCATTTTAGACAATATTTTAAATCAGCCAATTTTTTTAAATCCCAAGATACAGTATAATAATAAGATGTTGTTTTGTAAATATTTTATGAGGGCTGGGATGAGACAGATTGGGGACATCTTATATGAGGTCATTCCGGGGTTCCTTCCATGTCAGGCAATATTTGATAATGTGGTTGAAGAAAATGATGAAATAAGTAGAACTACTGTGGAGAACATGTATAAGAGAATATTAGGATGTCTTCCTGTGGAATGGGGTGTTTTAATAAATAAAGAGGTGGCTACAAGAGCTAGGGGTTTACCGGTTTTATATTATGAAAGTAATGGGAAGAAGTATGATTTGTCAGGTTTGAAAGTTAAAAAGGTATATGAAAAATGTATTTTAAGAGAGATAAAAACTCCTGCTTCGGAAAAAGTGTGGTCTAGGGTGTTTGCAAATATAGATGTGAAATCAATATGGAAGAATGTAAATGTAAAATATAATTCTATAGAATGTGAAGACAATGATTTTAAATTGAAACATAATAGGATTTTTACGAACGTGGTTTTACATCAAATAAATAGAGATATTAAAAGAGAATGTGATATTTGTGATACGGGGGTGGAGAATTTTATGCACTTTTTTGTTGAATGTAGTAGATTAGAAGA
>NC_092105.1:14115107-14157607 GCF_045679555.1 Salvelinus alpinus | reverse complement strand
TTGTTGACATTTTGTGGAAACATCATGTTGCGAAATGCAGCACGGTATTTATGCCACGCTGCTACTTCAATCAAGAGATAGTTGAGAAGCCGCTCTAACCCCACCGGTCATGACGTGTCATACGCCCATGCGCTTCCAATATGAAATTGTCCATACATGCGCTCCTCCGTAGCACAGAACAATGCAATAGGTTTTCAACATTCAGAGCTTTTGTGTATTTATTCTGGCTAGTAGGATAGCTGCATGGGAAACTGTTGCTAATGATGTATTTGTCCGTTTTTGTCCCACAAGGCTGAAATATGTGCCCTCGCTTTGAAATGTTAGCAAGGTTGTTTTGTATTTCATCCAACTATCTGTGCTAAAAAGTGATGGCTACAGTATATGTAATTTCTTCCACTTTCTGAGTGACCCAAAGTTCAAGCTGCTTATCTAATTGGTGAAAATGTCTGTTTATCAGACTCACTTTGACTTTATGTGGTGTACCAAGAGTTGTTCCTTCGCTTACGGCCATACCAGCCTGAATACGCCCGATCTCGTCTGATCTCGGAAGCTAAGCAGGGTCGGGCCTGGTTAGTACTTGGATGGGAGACCGCCTGGGAATACCAGGTGCTGTAAGCATTTTGTCCACTAGGGTGTCTGTCCTCTTGCATTATTTCATCAGCGTCACTGCCTTGTAGTAAGCATTTGATGCTGAATTGACTAAATGCAGCTTCTATGGGCTAGTCTCCCATGCCCTTTTAATACAATCAAAGTTCCTTGTGCTGTCAGGGAGCAACTGCCTTTTATTTATAAGACAAATAAGAATATTGTTACTGAATGCAGCTTGTGTGTGCTTTGTGCTCCCTCGCCCTGTTCAAATGATCAAAGGGAAATAATGCTGGTGAGGAGTGGAACTGGACTGCTGTCTGGTGGCCCTGTGTTTTCCATGGTGGAATTACAACCCTTCTTTTACGGCGTAAATCAAAAGTACAAGAGAATGTGAGATGTTATCGATAATAAATCAATTGGTTTCATGCATTTGTCTGTGTGTGTGTGTGTGTGTGTGTGTGTTTGTGTGTGTCTGAATGTGATTGTATTTCCTCATATCGCATACATTTGTGATATAAGACAGGTTAAGATATTAAAAAGCTATTGGTGATTTTTTTACAGTGTTGCATGATGGGAATCTAGTGGTTCACTGATATAATCGAGTAAACAAAATAAACTACTTTTTCACCACTCTGTCTGCAAGTGCATTCCTAAACGGCATTTAACGCAGGTCGATGTGATGTGGTATTATCAGAACACAAAGTGGTTACCTTCAGCCGAAAAGGTTGTCACTGGAGACACTTGCCCTCCACCGATGTGCGTAACTCATACTTACCTGGCAAGGGAGATACCGTGATCAAGAAGGCGGTTCACCCAGGGCGAGGCTCAGCCATTGCACTCCGGCTGTGCTGACCCCTGCGAATTTCTCAAATGTGGAAATCTCGATTGCATAATTTATGGTAGTGGGGGACTGCGTCCGCGCTCTCCCCTGATGTCTTGTGTAATGACAACCTGTTGCTTGGCGCCAGGCTTCAGGATGACTTGACTCAATTGCCCGTGCTTATGGAGATCTTTGAAGTCAGTCGTGAAAGACACTTTGTGGACCAATTGAAAGGTGGAAACATTTGTTTGTAGCAAAACGTTGTTGACATTTTGTGGAAACATCATGTTGCGAAATGCAGCACGGTATTTATGCCACGCTGCTACTTCAATCAAGAGATAGTTGAGAAGCCGCTCTAACCCCACCGGTCATGACGTGTCATACGCCCATGCGCTTCCAATATGAAATTGTCCATACATGCGCTCCTCCTTAGCACAGAACAATGCAATAGGTTTTCAACATTCAGAGCTTTTGTGTATTTATTCTGGCTAGTAGGATAGCTGCATGGGAAACTGTTGCTAATGATGTATTTGTCCGTTTTTGTCCCACAAGGCTGAAATATGTGCCCTCGCTTTGAAATGTTAGCAAGGTTGTTTTGTATTTCATCCAACTATCTGTGCTAAAAAGTGATGGCTACAGTATATGTAATTTCTTCCACTTTCTGAGTGACCCAAAGTTCAAGCTGCTTATCTAATTGGTGAAAATGTCTGTTTATCAGACTCACTTTGACTTTATGTGGTGTACCAAGAGTTGTTCCTTCGCTTACGGCCATACCAGCCTGAATACGCCCGATCTCGTCTGATCTCGGAAGCTAAGCAGGGTCGGGCCTGGTTAGTACTTGGATGGGAGACCGCCTGGGAATACCAGGTGCTGTAAGCATTTTGTCCACTAGGGTGTCTGTCCTCTTGCATTATTTCATCAGCGTCACTGCCTTGTAGTAAGCATTTGATGCTGAATTGACTAAATGCAGCTTCTATGGGCTAGTCTCCCATGCCCTTTTAATACAATCAAAGTTCCTTGTGCTGTCAGGGAGCAACTGCCTTTTATTTATAAGACAAATAAGAATATTGTTACTGAATGCAGCTTGTGTGTGCTTTGTGCTCCCTCGCCCTGTTCAAATGATCAAAGGGAAATAATGCTGGTGAGGAGTGGAACTGGACTGCTGTCTGGTGGCCCTGTGTTTTCCATGGTGGAATTACAACCCTTCTTTTACGGCGTAAATCAAAAGTACAAGAGAATGTGAGATGTTATCGATAATAAATCAATTGGTTTCATGCATTTGTCTGTGTGTGTGTGTGTGTGTGTGTGTGTTGTGTGTGTCTGAATGTGATTGTATTTCCTCATATCGCATACATTTGTGATATAAGACAGGTTAAGATATTAAAAAGCTATTGGTGATTTTTTTACAGTGTTGCATGATGGGAATCTAGTGGTTCACTGATATAATCGAGTAAACAAAATAAACTACTTTTTCACCACTCTGTCTGCAAGTGCATTCCTAAACGGCATTTAACGCAGGTCGATGTGATGTGGTATTATCAGAACACAAAGTGGTTACCTTCAGCCGAAAAGGTTGTCACTGGAGACACTTGCCCTCCACCGATGTGCGTAACTCATACTTACCTGGCAAGGGAGATACCGTGATCAAGAAGGCGGTTCACCCAGGGCGAGGCTCAGCCATTGCACTCCGGCTGTGCTGACCCCTGCGAATTTCTCAAATGTGGAAATCTCGATTGCATAATTTATGGTAGTGGGGGACTGCGTCCGCGCTCTCCCCTGATGTCTTGTGTAATGACAACCTGTTGCTTGGCGCCAGGCTTCAGGATGACTTGACTCAATTGCCCGTGCTTATGGAGATCTTTGAAGTCAGTCGTGAAAGACACTTTGTGGACCAATTGAAAGGTGGAAACATTTGTTTGTAGCAAAACGTTGTTGACATTTTGTGGAAACATCATGTTGCGAAATGCAGCACGGTATTTATGCCACGCTGCTACTTCAATCAAGAGATAGTTGAGAAGCCGCTCTAACCCCACCGGTCATGACGTGTCATACGCCCATGCGCTTCCAATATGAAATTGTCCATACATGCGCTCCTCCTTAGCACAGAACAATGCAATAGGTTTTCAACATTCAGAGCTTTTGTGTATTTATTCTGGCTAGTAGGATAGCTGCATGGGAAACTGTTGCTAATGATGTATTTGTCCGTTTTTGTCCCACAAGGCTGAAATATGTGCCCTCGCTTTGAAATGTTAGCAAGGTTGTTTTGTATTTCATCCAACTATCTGTGCTAAAAAGTGATGGCTACAGTATATGTAATTTCTTCCACTTTCTGAGTGACCCAAAGTTCAAGCTGCTTATCTAATTGGTGAAAATGTCTGTTTATCAGACTCACTTTGACTTTATGTGGTGTACCAAGAGTTGTTCCTTCGCTTACGGCCATACCAGCCTGAATACGCCCGATCTCGTCTGATCTCGGAAGCTAAGCAGGGTCGGGCCTGGTTAGTACTTGGATGGGAGACCGCCTGGGAATACCAGGTGCTGTAAGCATTTTGTCCACTAGGGTGTCTGTCCTCTTGCATTATTTCATCAGCGTCACTGCCTTGTAGTAAGCATTTGATGCTGAATTGACTAAATGCAGCTTCTATGGGCTAGTCTCCCATGCCCTTTTAATACAATCAAAGTTCCTTGTGCTGTCAGGGAGCAACTGCCTTTTATTTATAAGACAAATAAGAATATTGTTACTGAATGCAGCTTGTGTGTGCTTTGTGCTCCCTCGCCCTGTTCAAATGATCAAAGGGAAATAATGCTGGTGAGGAGTGGAACTGGACTGCTGTCTGGTGGCCCTGTGTTTTCCATGGTGGAATTACAACCCTTCTTTTACGGCGTAAATCAAAAGTACAAGAGAATGTGAGATGTTATCGATAATAAATCAATTGGTTTCATGCATTTGTCTGTGTGTGTGTGTGTGTGTGTGTGTTTGTGTGTGTCTGAATGTGATTGTATTTCCTCATATCGCATACATTTGTGATATAAGACAGGTTAAGATATTAAAAAGCTATTGGTGATTTTTTTACAGTGTTGCATGATGGGAATCTAGTGGTTCACTGATATAATCGAGTAAACAAAATAAACTACTTTTTCACCACTCTGTCTGCAAGTGCATTCCTAAACGGCATTTAACGCAGGTCGATGTGATGTGGTATTATCAGAACACAAAGTGGTTACCTTCAGCCGAAAAGGTTGTCACTGGAGACACTTGCCCTCCACCGATGTGCGTAACTCATACTTACCTGGCAAGGGAGATACCGTGATCAAGAAGGCGGTTCACCCAGGGCGAGGCTCAGCCATTGCACTCCGGCTGTGCTGACCCCTGCGAATTTCTCAAATGTGGAAATCTCGATTGCATAATTTATGGTAGTGGGGGACTGCGTCCGCGCTCTCCCCTGATGTCTTGTGTAATGACAACCTGTTGCTTGGCGCCAGGCTTCAGGATGACTTGACTCAATTGCCCGTGCTTATGGAGATCTTTGAAGTCAGTCGTGAAAGACACTTTGTGGACCAATTGAAAGGTGGAAACATTTGTTTGTAGCAAAACGTTGTTGACATTTTGTGGAAACATCATGTTGCGAAATGCAGCACGGTATTTATGCCACGCTGCTACTTCAATCAAGAGATAGTTGAGAAGCCGCTCTAACCCCACCGGTCATGACGTGTCATACGCCCATGCGCTTCCAATATGAAATTGTCCATACATGCGCTCCTCCTTAGCACAGAACAATGCAATAGGTTTTCAACATTCAGAGCTTTTGTGTATTTATTCTGGCTAGTAGGATAGCTGCATGGGAAACTGTTGCTAATGATGTATTTGTCCGTTTTTGTCCCACAAGGCTGAAATATGTGCCCTCGCTTTGAAATGTTAGCAAGGTTGTTTTGTATTTCATCCAACTATCTGTGCTAAAAAGTGATGGCTACAGTATATGTAATTTCTTCCACTTTCTGAGTGACCCAAAGTTCAAGCTGCTTATCTAATTGGTGAAAATGTCTGTTTATCAGACTCACTTTGACTTTATGTGGTGTACCAAGAGTTGTTCCTTCGCTTACGGCCATACCAGCCTGAATACGCCCGATCTCGTCTGATCTCGGAAGCTAAGCAGGGTCGGGCCTGGTTAGTACTTGGATGGGAGACCGCCTGGGAATACCAGGTGCTGTAAGCATTTTGTCCACTAGGGTGTCTGTCCTCTTGCATTATTTCATCAGCGTCACTGCCTTGTAGTAAGCATTTGATGCTGAATTGACTAAATGCAGCTTCTATGGGCTAGTCTCCCATGCCCTTTTAATACAATCAAAGTTCCTTGTGCTGTCAGGGAGCAACTGCCTTTTATTTATAAGACAAATAAGAATATTGTTACTGAATGCAGCTTGTGTGTGCTTTGTGCTCCCTCGCCCTGTTCAAATGATCAAAGGGAAATAATGCTGGTGAGGAGTGGAACTGGACTGCTGTCTGGTGGCCCTGTGTTTTCCATGGTGGAATTACAACCCTTCTTTTACGGCGTAAATCAAAAGTACAAGAGAATGTGAGATGTTATCGATAATAAATCAATTGGTTTCATGCATTTGTCTGTGTGTGTGTGTGTGTGTGTGTGTTTGTGTGTGTCTGAATGTGATTGTATTTCCTCATATCGCATACATTTGTGATATAAGACAGGTTAAGATATTAAAAAGCTATTGGTGATTTTTTTACAGTGTTGCATGATGGGAATCTAGTGGTTCACTGATATAATCGAGTAAACAAAATAAACTACTTTTTCACCACTCTGTCTGCAAGTGCATTCCTAAACGGCATTTAACGCAGGTCGATGTGATGTGGTATTATCAGAACACAAAGTGGTTACCTTCAGCCGAAAAGGTTGTCACTGGAGACACTTGCCCTCCACCGATGTGCGTAACTCATACTTACCTGGCAAGGGAGATACCGTGATCAAGAAGGCGGTTCACCCAGGGCGAGGCTCAGCCATTGCACTCCGGCTGTGCTGACCCCTGCGAATTTCTCAAATGTGGAAATCTCGATTGCATAATTTATGGTAGTGGGGGACTGCGTCCGCGCTCTCCCCTGATGTCTTGTGTAATGACAACCTGTTGCTTGGCGCCAGGCTTCAGGATGACTTGACTCAATTGCCCGTGCTTATGGAGATCTTTGAAGTCAGTCGTGAAAGACACTTTGTGGACCAATTGAAAGGTGGAAACATTTGTTTGTAGCAAAACGTTGTTGACATTTTGTGGAAACATCATGTTGCGAAATGCAGCACGGTATTTATGCCACGCTGCTACTTCAATCAAGAGATAGTTGAGAAGCCGCTCTAACCCCACCGGTCATGACGTGTCATACGCCCATGCGCTTCCAATATGAAATTGTCCATACATGCGCTCCTCCTTAGCACAGAACAATGCAATAGGTTTTCAACATTCAGAGCTTTTGTGTATTTATTCTGGCTAGTAGGATAGCTGCATGGGAAACTGTTGCTAATGATGTATTTGTCCGTTTTTGTCCCACAAGGCTGAAATATGTGCCCTCGCTTTGAAATGTTAGCAAGGTTGTTTTGTATTTCATCCAACTATCTGTGCTAAAAAGTGATGGCTACAGTATATGTAATTTCTTCCACTTTCTGAGTGACCCAAAGTTCAAGCTGCTTATCTAATTGGTGAAAATGTCTGTTTATCAGACTCACTTTGACTTTATGTGGTGTACCAAGAGTTGTTCCTTCGCTTACGGCCATACCAGCCTGAATACGCCCGATCTCGTCTGATCTCGGAAGCTAAGCAGGGTCGGGCCTGGTTAGTACTTGGATGGGAGACCGCCTGGGAATACCAGGTGCTGTAAGCATTTTGTCCACTAGGGTGTCTGTCCTCTTGCATTATTTCATCAGCGTCACTGCCTTGTAGTAAGCATTTGATGCTGAATTGACTAAATGCAGCTTCTATGGGCTAGTCTCCCATGCCCTTTTAATACAATCAAAGTTCCTTGTGCTGTCAGGGAGCAACTGCCTTTTATTTATAAGACAAATAAGAATATTGTTACTGAATGCAGCTTGTGTGTGCTTTGTGCTCCCTCGCCCTGTTCAAATGATCAAAGGGAAATAATGCTGGTGAGGAGTGGAACTGGACTGCTGTCTGGTGGCCCTGTGTTTTCCATGGTGGAATTACAACCCTTCTTTTACGGCGTAAATCAAAAGTACAAGAGAATGTGAGATGTTATCGATAATAAATCAATTGGTTTCATGCATTTGTCTGTGTGTGTGTGTGTGTGTGTGTGTTTGTGTGTGTCTGAATGTGATTGTATTTCCTCATATCGCATACATTTGTGATATAAGACAGGTTAAGATATTAAAAAGCTATTGGTGATTTTTTTACAGTGTTGCATGATGGGAATCTAGTGGTTCACTGATATAATCGAGTAAACAAAATAAACTACTTTTTCACCACTCTGTCTGCAAGTGCATTCCTAAACGGCATTTAACGCAGGTCGATGTGATGTGGTATTATCAGAACACAAAGTGGTTACCTTCAGCCGAAAAGGTTGTCACTGGAGACACTTGCCCTCCACCGATGTGCGTAACTCATACTTACCTGGCAAGGGAGATACCGTGATCAAGAAGGCGGTTCACCCAGGGCGAGGCTCAGCCATTGCACTCCGGCTGTGCTGACCCCTGCGAATTTCTCAAATGTGGAAATCTCGATTGCATAATTTATGGTAGTGGGGGACTGCGTCCGCGCTCTCCCCTGATGTCTTGTGTAATGACAACCTGTTGCTTGGCGCCAGGCTTCAGGATGACTTGACTCAATTGCCCGTGCTTATGGAGATCTTTGAAGTCAGTCGTGAAAGACACTTTGTGGACCAATTGAAAGGTGGAAACATTTGTTTGTAGCAAAACGTTGTTGACATTTTGTGGAAACATCATGTTGCGAAATGCAGCACGGTATTTATGCCACGCTGCTACTTCAATCAAGAGATAGTTGAGAAGCCGCTCTAACCCCACCGGTCATGACGTGTCATACGCCCATGCGCTTCCAATATGAAATTGTCCATACATGCGCTCCTCCTTAGCACAGAACAATGCAATAGGTTTTCAACATTCAGAGCTTTTGTGTATTTATTCTGGCTAGTAGGATAGCTGCATGGGAAACTGTTGCTAATGATGTATTTGTCCGTTTTTGTCCCACAAGGCTGAAATATGTGCCCTCGCTTTGAAATGTTAGCAAGGTTGTTTTGTATTTCATCCAACTATCTGTGCTAAAAAGTGATGGCTACAGTATATGTAATTTCTTCCACTTTCTGAGTGACCCAAAGTTCAAGCTGCTTATCTAATTGGTGAAAATGTCTGTTTATCAGACTCACTTTGACTTTATGTGGTGTACCAAGAGTTGTTCCTTCGCTTACGGCCATACCAGCCTGAATACGCCCGATCTCGTCTGATCTCGGAAGCTAAGCAGGGTCGGGCCTGGTTAGTACTTGGATGGGAGACCGCCTGGGAATACCAGGTGCTGTAAGCATTTTGTCCACTAGGGTGTCTGTCCTCTTGCATTATTTCATCAGCGTCACTGCCTTGTAGTAAGCATTTGATGCTGAATTGACTAAATGCAGCTTCTATGGGCTAGTCTCCCATGCCCTTTTAATACAATCAAAGTTCCTTGTGCTGTCAGGGAGCAACTGCCTTTTATTTATAAGACAAATAAGAATATTGTTACTGAATGCAGCTTGTGTGTGCTTTGTGCTCCCTCGCCCTGTTCAAATGATCAAAGGGAAATAATGCTGGTGAGGAGTGGAACTGGACTGCTGTCTGGTGGCCCTGTGTTTTCCATGGTGGAATTACAACCCTTCTTTTACGGCGTAAATCAAAAGTACAAGAGAATGTGAGATGTTATCGATAATAAATCAATTGGTTTCATGCATTTGTCTGTGTGTGTGTGTGTGTGTGTGTGTGTTTGTGTGTGTCTGAATGTGATTGTATTTCCTCATATCGCATACATTTGTGATATAAGACAGGTTAAGATATTAAAAAGCTATTGGTGATTTTTTTACAGTGTTGCATGATGGGAATCTAGTGGTTCACTGATATAATCGAGTAAACAAAATAAACTACTTTTTCACCACTCTGTCTGCAAGTGCATTCCTAAACGGCATTTAACGCAGGTCGATGTGATGTGGTATTATCAGAACACAAAGTGGTTACCTTCAGCCGAAAAGGTTGTCACTGGAGACACTTGCCCTCCACCGATGTGCGTAACTCATACTTACCTGGCAAGGGAGATACCGTGATCAAGAAGGCGGTTCACCCAGGGCGAGGCTCAGCCATTGCACTCCGGCTGTGCTGACCCCTGCGAATTTCTCAAATGTGGAAATCTCGATTGCATAATTTATGGTAGTGGGGGACTGCGTCCGCGCTCTCCCCTGATGTCTTGTGTAATGACAACCTGTTGCTTGGCGCCAGGCTTCAGGATGACTTGACTCAATTGCCCGTGCTTATGGAGATCTTTGAAGTCAGTCGTGAAAGACACTTTGTGGACCAATTGAAAGGTGGAAACATTTGTTTGTAGCAAAACGTTGTTGACATTTTGTGGAAACATCATGTTGCGAAATGCAGCACGGTATTTATGCCACGCTGCTACTTCAATCAAGAGATAGTTGAGAAGCCGCTCTAACCCCACCGGTCATGACGTGTCATACGCCCATGCGCTTCCAATATGAAATTGTCCATACATGCGCTCCTCCTTAGCACAGAACAATGCAATAGGTTTTCAACATTCAGAGCTTTTGTGTATTTATTCTGGCTAGTAGGATAGCTGCATGGGAAACTGTTGCTAATGATGTATTTGTCCGTTTTTGTCCCACAAGGCTGAAATATGTGCCCTCGCTTTGAAATGTTAGCAAGGTTGTTTTGTATTTCATCCAACTATCTGTGCTAAAAAGTGATGGCTACAGTATATGTAATTTCTTCCACTTTCTGAGTGACCCAAAGTTCAAGCTGCTTATCTAATTGGTGAAAATGTCTGTTTATCAGACTCACTTTGACTTTATGTGGTGTACCAAGAGTTGTTCCTTCGCTTACGGCCATACCAGCCTGAATACGCCCGATCTCGTCTGATCTCGGAAGCTAAGCAGGGTCGGGCCTGGTTAGTACTTGGATGGGAGACCGCCTGGGAATACCAGGTGCTGTAAGCATTTTGTCCACTAGGGTGTCTGTCCTCTTGCATTATTTCATCAGCGTCACTGCCTTGTAGTAAGCATTTGATGCTGAATTGACTAAATGCAGCTTCTATGGGCTAGTCTCCCATGCCCTTTTAATACAATCAAAGTTCCTTGTGCTGTCAGGGAGCAACTGCCTTTTATTTATAAGACAAATAAGAATATTGTTACTGAATGCAGCTTGTGTGTGCTTTGTGCTCCCTCGCCCTGTTCAAATGATCAAAGGGAAATAATGCTGGTGAGGAGTGGAACTGGACTGCTGTCTGGTGGCCCTGTGTTTTCCATGGTGGAATTACAACCCTTCTTTTACGGCGTAAATCAAAAGTACAAGAGAATGTGAGATGTTATCGATAATAAATCAATTGGTTTCATGCATTTGTCTGTGTGTGTGTGTGTGTGTGTGTGTGTTTGTGTGTGTCTGAATGTGATTGTATTTCCTCATATCGCATACATTTGTGATATAAGACAGGTTAAGATATTAAAAAGCTATTGGTGATTTTTTTACAGTGTTGCATGATGGGAATCTAGTGGTTCACTGATATAATCGAGTAAACAAAATAAACTACTTTTTCACCACTCTGTCTGCAAGTGCATTCCTAAACGGCATTTAACGCAGGTCGATGTGATGTGGTATTATCAGAACACAAAGTGGTTACCTTCAGCCGAAAAGGTTGTCACTGGAGACACTTGCCCTCCACCGATGTGCGTAACTCATACTTACCTGGCAAGGGAGATACCGTGATCAAGAAGGCGGTTCACCCAGGGCGAGGCTCAGCCATTGCACTCCGGCTGTGCTGACCCCTGCGAATTTCTCAAATGTGGAAATCTCGATTGCATAATTTATGGTAGTGGGGGACTGCGTCCGCGCTCTCCCCTGATGTCTTGTGTAATGACAACCTGTTGCTTGGCGCCAGGCTTCAGGATGACTTGACTCAATTGCCCGTGCTTATGGAGATCTTTGAAGTCAGTCGTGAAAGACACTTTGTGGACCAATTGAAAGGTGGAAACATTTGTTTGTAGCAAAACGTTGTTGACATTTTGTGGAAACATCATGTTGCGAAATGCAGCACGGTATTTATGCCACGCTGCTACTTCAATCAAGAGATAGTTGAGAAGCCGCTCTAACCCCACCGGTCATGACGTGTCATACGCCCATGCGCTTCCAATATGAAATTGTCCATACATGCGCTCCTCCTTAGCACAGAACAATGCAATAGGTTTTCAACATTCAGAGCTTTTGTGTATTTATTCTGGCTAGTAGGATAGCTGCATGGGAAACTGTTGCTAATGATGTATTTGTCCGTTTTTGTCCCACAAGGCTGAAATATGTGCCCTCGCTTTGAAATGTTAGCAAGGTTGTTTTGTATTTCATCCAACTATCTGTGCTAAAAAGTGATGGCTACAGTATATGTAATTTCTTCCACTTTCTGAGTGACCCAAAGTTCAAGCTGCTTATCTAATTGGTGAAAATGTCTGTTTATCAGACTCACTTTGACTTTATGTGGTGTACCAAGAGTTGTTCCTTCGCTTACGGCCATACCAGCCTGAATACGCCCGATCTCGTCTGATCTCGGAAGCTAAGCAGGGTCGGGCCTGGTTAGTACTTGGATGGGAGACCGCCTGGGAATACCAGGTGCTGTAAGCATTTTGTCCACTAGGGTGTCTGTCCTCTTGCATTATTTCATCAGCGTCACTGCCTTGTAGTAAGCATTTGATGCTGAATTGACTAAATGCAGCTTCTATGGGCTAGTCTCCCATGCCCTTTTAATACAATCAAAGTTCCTTGTGCTGTCAGGGAGCAACTGCCTTTTATTTATAAGACAAATAAGAATATTGTTACTGAATGCAGCTTGTGTGTGCTTTGTGCTCCCTCGCCCTGTTCAAATGATCAAAGGGAAATAATGCTGGTGAGGAGTGGAACTGGACTGCTGTCTGGTGGCCCTGTGTTTTCCATGGTGGAATTACAACCCTTCTTTTACGGCGTAAATCAAAAGTACAAGAGAATGTGAGATGTTATCGATAATAAATCAATTGGTTTCATGCATTTGTCTGTGTGTGTGTGTGTGTGTGTGTGTGTTTGTGTGTGTCTGAATGTGATTGTATTTCCTCATATCGCATACATTTGTGATATAAGACAGGTTAAGATATTAAAAAGCTATTGGTGATTTTTTTACAGTGTTGCATGATGGGAATCTAGTGGTTCACTGATATAATCGAGTAAACAAAATAAACTACTTTTTCACCACTCTGTCTGCAAGTGCATTCCTAAACGGCATTTAACGCAGGTCGATGTGATGTGGTATTATCAGAACACAAAGTGGTTACCTTCAGCCGAAAAGGTTGTCACTGGAGACACTTGCCCTCCACCGATGTGCGTAACTCATACTTACCTGGCAAGGGAGATACCGTGATCAAGAAGGCGGTTCACCCAGGGCGAGGCTCAGCCATTGCACTCCGGCTGTGCTGACCCCTGCGAATTTCTCAAATGTGGAAATCTCGATTGCATAATTTATGGTAGTGGGGGACTGCGTCCGCGCTCTCCCCTGATGTCTTGTGTAATGACAACCTGTTGCTTGGCGCCAGGCTTCAGGATGACTTGACTCAATTGCCCGTGCTTATGGAGATCTTTGAAGTCAGTCGTGAAAGACACTTTGTGGACCAATTGAAAGGTGGAAACATTTGTTTGTAGCAAAACGTTGTTGACATTTTGTGGAAACATCATGTTGCGAAATGCAGCACGGTATTTATGCCACGCTGCTACTTCAATCAAGAGATAGTTGAGAAGCCGCTCTAACCCCACCGGTCATGACGTGTCATACGCCCATGCGCTTCCAATATGAAATTGTCCATACATGCGCTCCTCCTTAGCACAGAACAATGCAATAGGTTTTCAACATTCAGAGCTTTTGTGTATTTATTCTGGCTAGTAGGATAGCTGCATGGGAAACTGTTGCTAATGATGTATTTGTCCGTTTTTGTCCCACAAGGCTGAAATATGTGCCCTCGCTTTGAAATGTTAGCAAGGTTGTTTTGTATTTCATCCAACTATCTGTGCTAAAAAGTGATGGCTACAGTATATGTAATTTCTTCCACTTTCTGAGTGACCCAAAGTTCAAGCTGCTTATCTAATTGGTGAAAATGTCTGTTTATCAGACTCACTTTGACTTTATGTGGTGTACCAAGAGTTGTTCCTTCGCTTACGGCCATACCAGCCTGAATACGCCCGATCTCGTCTGATCTCGGAAGCTAAGCAGGGTCGGGCCTGGTTAGTACTTGGATGGGAGACCGCCTGGGAATACCAGGTGCTGTAAGCATTTTGTCCACTAGGGTGTCTGTCCTCTTGCATTATTTCATCAGCGTCACTGCCTTGTAGTAAGCATTTGATGCTGAATTGACTAAATGCAGCTTCTATGGGCTAGTCTCCCATGCCCTTTTAATACAATCAAAGTTCCTTGTGCTGTCAGGGAGCAACTGCCTTTTATTTATAAGACAAATAAGAATATTGTTACTGAATGCAGCTTGTGTGTGCTTTGTGCTCCCTCGCCCTGTTCAAATGATCAAAGGGAAATAATGCTGGTGAGGAGTGGAACTGGACTGCTGTCTGGTGGCCCTGTGTTTTCCATGGTGGAATTACAACCCTTCTTTTACGGCGTAAATCAAAAGTACAAGAGAATGTGAGATGTTATCGATAATAAATCAATTGGTTTCATGCATTTGTCTGTGTGTGTGTGTGTGTGTGTGTGTGTTGTGTGTGTCTGAATGTGATTGTATTTCCTCATATCGCATACATTTGTGATATAAGACAGGTTAAGATATTAAAAAGCTATTGGTGATTTTTTTACAGTGTTGCATGATGGGAATCTAGTGGTTCACTGATATAATCGAGTAAACAAAATAAACTACTTTTTCACCACTCTGTCTGCAAGTGCATTCCTAAACGGCATTTAACGCAGGTCGATGTGATGTGGTATTATCAGAACACAAAGTGGTTACCTTCAGCCGAAAAGGTTGTCACTGGAGACACTTGCCCTCCACCGATGTGCGTAACTCATACTTACCTGGCAAGGGAGATACCGTGATCAAGAAGGCGGTTCACCCAGGGCGAGGCTCAGCCATTGCACTCCGGCTGTGCTGACCCCTGCGAATTTCTCAAATGTGGAAATCTCGATTGCATAATTTATGGTAGTGGGGGACTGCGTCCGCGCTCTCCCCTGATGTCTTGTGTAATGACAACCTGTTGCTTGGCGCCAGGCTTCAGGATGACTTGACTCAATTGCCCGTGCTTATGGAGATCTTTGAAGTCAGTCGTGAAAGACACTTTGTGGACCAATTGAAAGGTGGAAACATTTGTTTGTAGCAAAACGTTGTTGACATTTTGTGGAAACATCATGTTGCGAAATGCAGCACGGTATTTATGCCACGCTGCTACTTCAATCAAGAGATAGTTGAGAAGCCGCTCTAACCCCACCGGTCATGACGTGTCATACGCCCATGCGCTTCCAATATGAAATTGTCCATACATGCGCTCCTCCTTAGCACAGAACAATGCAATAGGTTTTCAACATTCAGAGCTTTTGTGTATTTATTCTGGCTAGTAGGATAGCTGCATGGGAAACTGTTGCTAATGATGTATTTGTCCGTTTTTGTCCCACAAGGCTGAAATATGTGCCCTCGCTTTGAAATGTTAGCAAGGTTGTTTTGTATTTCATCCAACTATCTGTGCTAAAAAGTGATGGCTACAGTATATGTAATTTCTTCCACTTTCTGAGTGACCCAAAGTTCAAGCTGCTTATCTAATTGGTGAAAATGTCTGTTTATCAGACTCACTTTGACTTTATGTGGTGTACCAAGAGTTGTTCCTTCGCTTACGGCCATACCAGCCTGAATACGCCCGATCTCGTCTGATCTCGGAAGCTAAGCAGGGTCGGGCCTGGTTAGTACTTGGATGGGAGACCGCCTGGGAATACCAGGTGCTGTAAGCATTTTGTCCACTAGGGTGTCTGTCCTCTTGCATTATTTCATCAGCGTCACTGCCTTGTAGTAAGCATTTGATGCTGAATTGACTAAATGCAGCTTCTATGGGCTAGTCTCCCATGCCCTTTTAATACAATCAAAGTTCCTTGTGCTGTCAGGGAGCAACTGCCTTTTATTTATAAGACAAATAAGAATATTGTTACTGAATGCAGCTTGTGTGTGCTTTGTGCTCCCTCGCCCTGTTCAAATGATCAAAGGGAAATAATGCTGGTGAGGAGTGGAACTGGACTGCTGTCTGGTGGCCCTGTGTTTTCCATGGTGGAATTACAACCCTTCTTTTACGGCGTAAATCAAAAGTACAAGAGAATGTGAGATGTTATCGATAATAAATCAATTGGTTTCATGCATTTGTCTGTGTGTGTGTGTGTGTGTGTGTGTTTGTGTGTGTCTGAATGTGATTGTATTTCCTCATATCGCATACATTTGTGATATAAGACAGGTTAAGATATTAAAAAGCTATTGGTGATTTTTTTACAGTGTTGCATGATGGGAATCTAGTGGTTCACTGATATAATCGAGTAAACAAAATAAACTACTTTTTCACCACTCTGTCTGCAAGTGCATTCCTAAACGGCATTTAACGCAGGTCGATGTGATGTGGTATTATCAGAACACAAAGTGGTTACCTTCAGCCGAAAAGGTTGTCACTGGAGACACTTGCCCTCCACCGATGTGCGTAACTCATACTTACCTGGCAAGGGAGATACCGTGATCAAGAAGGCGGTTCACCCAGGGCGAGGCTCAGCCATTGCACTCCGGCTGTGCTGACCCCTGCGAATTTCTCAAATGTGGAAATCTCGATTGCATAATTTATGGTAGTGGGGGACTGCGTCCGCGCTCTCCCCTGATGTCTTGTGTAATGACAACCTGTTGCTTGGCGCCAGGCTTCAGGATGACTTGACTCAATTGCCCGTGCTTATGGAGATCTTTGAAGTCAGTCGTGAAAGACACTTTGTGGACCAATTGAAAGGTGGAAACATTTGTTTGTAGCAAAACGTTGTTGACATTTTGTGGAAACATCATGTTGCGAAATGCAGCACGGTATTTATGCCACGCTGCTACTTCAATCAAGAGATAGTTGAGAAGCCGCTCTAACCCCACCGGTCATGACGTGTCATACGCCCATGCGCTTCCAATATGAAATTGTCCATACATGCGCTCCTCCTTAGCACAGAACAATGCAATAGGTTTTCAACATTCAGAGCTTTTGTGTATTTATTCTGGCTAGTAGGATAGCTGCATGGGAAACTGTTGCTAATGATGTATTTGTCCGTTTTTGTCCCACAAGGCTGAAATATGTGCCCTCGCTTTGAAATGTTAGCAAGGTTGTTTTGTATTTCATCCAACTATCTGTGCTAAAAAGTGATGGCTACAGTATATGTAATTTCTTCCACTTTCTGAGTGACCCAAAGTTCAAGCTGCTTATCTAATTGGTGAAAATGTCTGTTTATCAGACTCACTTTGACTTTATGTGGTGTACCAAGAGTTGTTCCTTCGCTTACGGCCATACCAGCCTGAATACGCCCGATCTCGTCTGATCTCGGAAGCTAAGCAGGGTCGGGCCTGGTTAGTACTTGGATGGGAGACCGCCTGGGAATACCAGGTGCTGTAAGCATTTTGTCCACTAGGGTGTCTGTCCTCTTGCATTATTTCATCAGCGTCACTGCCTTGTAGTAAGCATTTGATGCTGAATTGACTAAATGCAGCTTCTATGGGCTAGTCTCCCATGCCCTTTTAATACAATCAAAGTTCCTTGTGCTGTCAGGGAGCAACTGCCTTTTATTTATAAGACAAATAAGAATATTGTTACTGAATGCAGCTTGTGTGTGCTTTGTGCTCCCTCGCCCTGTTCAAATGATCAAAGGGAAATAATGCTGGTGAGGAGTGGAACTGGACTGCTGTCTGGTGGCCCTGTGTTTTCCATGGTGGAATTACAACCCTTCTTTTACGGCGTAAATCAAAAGTACAAGAGAATGTGAGATGTTATCGATAATAAATCAATTGGTTTCATGCATTTGTCTGTGTGTGTGTGTGTGTGTGTGTGTTTGTGTGTGTCTGAATGTGATTGTATTTCCTCATATCGCATACATTTGTGATATAAGACAGGTTAAGATATTAAAAAGCTATTGGTGATTTTTTTACAGTGTTGCATGATGGGAATCTAGTGGTTCACTGATATAATCGAGTAAACAAAATAAACTACTTTTTCACCACTCTGTCTGCAAGTGCATTCCTAAACGGCATTTAACGCAGGTCGATGTGATGTGGTATTATCAGAACACAAAGTGGTTACCTTCAGCCGAAAAGGTTGTCACTGGAGACACTTGCCCTCCACCGATGTGCGTAACTCATACTTACCTGGCAAGGGAGATACCGTGATCAAGAAGGCGGTTCACCCAGGGCGAGGCTCAGCCATTGCACTCCGGCTGTGCTGACCCCTGCGAATTTCTCAAATGTGGAAATCTCGATTGCATAATTTATGGTAGTGGGGGACTGCGTCCGCGCTCTCCCCTGATGTCTTGTGTAATGACAACCTGTTGCTTGGCGCCAGGCTTCAGGATGACTTGACTCAATTGCCCGTGCTTATGGAGATCTTTGAAGTCAGTCGTGAAAGACACTTTGTGGACCAATTGAAAGGTGGAAACATTTGTTTGTAGCAAAACGTTGTTGACATTTTGTGGAAACATCATGTTGCGAAATGCAGCACGGTATTTATGCCACGCTGCTACTTCAATCAAGAGATAGTTGAGAAGCCGCTCTAACCCCACCGGTCATGACGTGTCATACGCCCATGCGCTTCCAATATGAAATTGTCCATACATGCGCTCCTCCTTAGCACAGAACAATGCAATAGGTTTTCAACATTCAGAGCTTTTGTGTATTTATTCTGGCTAGTAGGATAGCTGCATGGGAAACTGTTGCTAATGATGTATTTGTCCGTTTTTGTCCCACAAGGCTGAAATATGTGCCCTCGCTTTGAAATGTTAGCAAGGTTGTTTTGTATTTCATCCAACTATCTGTGCTAAAAAGTGATGGCTACAGTATATGTAATTTCTTCCACTTTCTGAGTGACCCAAAGTTCAAGCTGCTTATCTAATTGGTGAAAATGTCTGTTTATCAGACTCACTTTGACTTTATGTGGTGTACCAAGAGTTGTTCCTTCGCTTACGGCCATACCAGCCTGAATACGCCCGATCTCGTCTGATCTCGGAAGCTAAGCAGGGTCGGGCCTGGTTAGTACTTGGATGGGAGACCGCCTGGGAATACCAGGTGCTGTAAGCATTTTGTCCACTAGGGTGTCTGTCCTCTTGCATTATTTCATCAGCGTCACTGCCTTGTAGTAAGCATTTGATGCTGAATTGACTAAATGCAGCTTCTATGGGCTAGTCTCCCATGCCCTTTTAATACAATCAAAGTTCCTTGTGCTGTCAGGGAGCAACTGCCTTTTATTTATAAGACAAATAAGAATATTGTTACTGAATGCAGCTTGTGTGTGCTTTGTGCTCCCTCGCCCTGTTCAAATGATCAAAGGGAAATAATGCTGGTGAGGAGTGGAACTGGACTGCTGTCTGGTGGCCCTGTGTTTTCCATGGTGGAATTACAACCCTTCTTTTACGGCGTAAATCAAAAGTACAAGAGAATGTGAGATGTTATCGATAATAAATCAATTGCTTTCATGCATTTGTGTGTGTGTGTGTGTGTGTGTGTGTGTCTGAATGTGATTGTATTTCCTCATATCGCATACATTTGTGATATAAGACAGGTTAAGATATTAAAAAGCTATTGGTGATTTTTTTACAGTGTTGCATGATGGGAATCTAGTGGTTCACTGATATAATCGAGTAAACAAAATAAACTACTTTTTCACCACTCTGTCTGCAAGTGCATTCCTAAACGGCATTTAACGCAGGTCGATGTGATGTGGTATTATCAGAACACAAAGTGGTTACCTTCAGCCGAAAAGGTTGTCACTGGAGACACTTGCCCTCCACCGATGTGCGTAACTCATACTTACCTGGCAAGGGAGATACCGTGATCAAGAAGGCGGTTCACCCAGGGCGAGGCTCAGCCATTGCACTCCGGCTGTGCTGACCCCTGCGAATTTCTCAAATGTGGAAATCTCGATTGCATAATTTATGGTAGTGGGGGACTGCGTCCGCGCTCTCCCCTGATGTCTTGTGTAATGACAACCTGTTGCTTGGCGCCAGGCTTCAGGATGACTTGACTCAATTGCCCGTGCTTATGGAGATCTTTGAAGTCAGTCGTGAAAGACACTTTGTGGACCAATTGAAAGGTGGAAACATTTGTTTGTAGCAAAACGTTGTTGACATTTTGTGGAAACATCATGTTGCGAAATGCAGCACGGTATTTATGCCACGCTGCTACTTCAATCAAGAGATAGTTGAGAAGCCGCTCTAACCCCACCGGTCATGACGTGTCATACGCCCATGCGCTTCCAATATGAAATTGTCCATACATGCGCTCCTCCTTAGCACAGAACAATGCAATAGGTTTTCAACATTCAGAGCTTTTGTGTATTTATTCTGGCTAGTAGGATAGCTGCATGGGAAACTGTTGCTAATGATGTATTTGTCCGTTTTTGTCCCACAAGGCTGAAATATGTGCCCTCGCTTTGAAATGTTAGCAAGGTTGTTTTGTATTTCATCCAACTATCTGTGCTAAAAAGTGATGGCTACAGTATATGTAATTTCTTCCACTTTCTGAGTGACCCAAAGTTCAAGCTGCTTATCTAATTGGTGAAAATGTCTGTTTATCAGACTCACTTTGACTTTATGTGGTGTACCAAGAGTTGTTCCTTCGCTTACGGCCATACCAGCCTGAATACGCCCGATCTCGTCTGATCTCGGAAGCTAAGCAGGGTCGGGCCTGGTTAGTACTTGGATGGGAGACCGCCTGGGAATACCAGGTGCTGTAAGCATTTTGTCCACTAGGGTGTCTGTCCTCTTGCATTATTTCATCAGCGTCACTGCCTTGTAGTAAGCATTTGATGCTGAATTGACTAAATGCAGCTTCTATGGGCTAGTCTCCCATGCCCTTTTAATACAATCAAAGTTCCTTGTGCTGTCAGGGAGCAACTGCCTTTTATTTATAAGACAAATAAGAATATTGTTACTGAATGCAGCTTGTGTGTGCTTTGTGCTCCCTCGCCCTGTTCAAATGATCAAAGGGAAATAATGCTGGTGAGGAGTGGAACTGGACTGCTGTCTGGTGGCCCTGTGTTTTCCATGGTGGAATTACAACCCTTCTTTTACGGCGTAAATCAAAAGTACAAGAGAATGTGAGATGTTATCGATAATAAATCAATTGGTTTCATGCATTTGTCTGTGTGTGTGTGTGTGTGTGTGTTTGTGTGTGTCTGAATGTGATTGTATTTCCTCATATCGCATACATTTGTGATATAAGACAGGTTAAGATATTAAAAAGCTATTGGTGATTTTTTTACAGTGTTGCATGATGGGAATCTAGTGGTTCACTGATATAATCGAGTAAACAAAATAAACTACTTTTTCACCACTCTGTCTGCAAGTGCATTCCTAAACGGCATTTAACGCAGGTCGATGTGATGTGGTATTATCAGAACACAAAGTGGTTACCGTTCAGCCGAAAAGGTTGTCACTGGAGACACTTGCCCTCCACCGATGTGCGTAACTCATACTTACCTGGCAAGGGAGATACCGTGATCAAGAAGGCGGTTCACCCAGGGCGAGGCTCAGCCATTGCACTCCGGCTGTGCTGACCCCTGCGAATTTCTCAAATGTGGAAATCTCGATTGCATAATTTATGGTAGTGGGGGACTGCGTCCGCGCTCTCCCCTGATGTCTTGTGTAATGACAACCTGTTGCTTGGCGCCAGGCTTCAGGATGACTTGACTCAATTGCCCGTGCTTATGGAGATCTTTGAAGTCAGTCGTGAAAGACACTTTGTGGACCAATTGAAAGGTGGAAACATTTGTTTGTAGCAAAACGTTGTTGACATTTTGTGGAAACATCATGTTGCGAAATGCAGCACGGTATTTATGCCACGCTGCTACTTCAATCAAGAGATAGTTGAGAAGCCGCTCTAACCCCACCGGTCATGACGTGTCATACGCCCATGCGCTTCCAATATGAAATTGTCCATACATGCGCTCCTCCTTAGCACAGAACAATGCAATAGGTTTTCAACATTCAGAGCTTTTGTGTATTTATTCTGGCTAGTAGGATAGCTGCATGGGAAACTGTTGCTAATGATGTATTTGTCCGTTTTTGTCCCACAAGGCTGAAATATGTGCCCTCGCTTTGAAATGTTAGCAAGGTTGTTTTGTATTTCATCCAACTATCTGTGCTAAAAAGTGATGGCTACAGTATATGTAATTTCTTCCACTTTCTGAGTGACCCAAAGTTCAAGCTGCTTATCTAATTGGTGAAAATGTCTGTTTATCAGACTCACTTTGACTTTATGTGGTGTACCAAGAGTTGTTCCTTCGCTTACGGCCATACCAGCCTGAATACGCCCGATCTCGTCTGATCTCGGAAGCTAAGCAGGGTCGGGCCTGGTTAGTACTTGGATGGGAGACCGCCTGGGAATACCAGGTGCTGTAAGCATTTTGTCCACTAGGGTGTCTGTCCTCTTGCATTATTTCATCAGCGTCACTGCCTTGTAGTAAGCATTTGATGCTGAATTGACTAAATGCAGCTTCTATGGGCTAGTCTCCCATGCCCTTTTAATACAATCAAAGTTCCTTGTGCTGTCAGGGAGCAACTGCCTTTTATTTATAAGACAAATAAGAATATTGTTACTGAATGCAGCTTGTGTGTGCTTTGTGCTCCCTCGCCCTGTTCAAATGATCAAAGGGAAATAATGCTGGTGAGGAGTGGAACTGGACTGCTGTCTGGTGGCCCTGTGTTTTCCATGGTGGAATTACAACCCTTCTTTTACGGCGTAAATCAAAAGTACAAGAGAATGTGAGATGTTATCGATAATAAATCAATTGGTTTCATGCATTTGTCTGTGTGTGTGTGTGTGTGTGTGTGTGTGTGTGTGTCTGAATGTGATTGTATTTCCTCATATCGCATACATTTGTGATATAAGACAGGTTAAGATATTAAAAAGCTATTGGTGATTTTTTTACAGTGTTGCATGATGGGAATCTAGTGGTTCACTGATATAATCGAGTAAACAAAATAAACTACTTTTTCACCACTCTGTCTGCAAGTGCATTCCTAAACGGCATTTAACGCAGGTCGATGTGATGTGGTATTATCAGAACACAAAGTGGTTACCGTTCAGCCGAAAAGGTTGTCACTGGAGACACTTGCCCTCCACCGATGTGCGTAACTCATACTTACCTGGCAAGGGAGATACCGTGATCAAGAAGGCGGTTCACCCAGGGCGAGGCTCAGCCATTGCACTCCGGCTGTGCTGACCCCTGCGAATTTCTCAAATGTGGAAATCTCGATTGCATAATTTATGGTAGTGGGGGACTGCGTCCGCGCTCTCCCCTGATGTCTTGTGTAATGACAACCTGTTGCTTGGCGCCAGGCTTCAGGATGACTTGACTCAATTGCCCGTGCTTATGGAGATCTTTGAAGTCAGTCGTGAAAGACACTTTGTGGACCAATTGAAAGGTGGAAACATTTGTTTGTAGCAAAACGTTGTTGACATTTTGTGGAAACATCATGTTGCGAAATGCAGCACGGTATTTATGCCACGCTGCTACTTCAATCAAGAGATAGTTGAGAAGCCGCTCTAACCCCACCGGTCATGACGTGTCATACGCCCATGCGCTTCCAATATGAAATTGTCCATACATGCGCTCCTCCTTAGCACAGAACAATGCAATAGGTTTTCAACATTCAGAGCTTTTGTGTATTTATTCTGGCTAGTAGGATAGCTGCATGGGAAACTGTTGCTAATGATGTATTTGTCCGTTTTTGTCCCACAAGGCTGAAATATGTGCCCTCGCTTTGAAATGTTAGCAAGGTTGTTTTGTATTTCATCCAACTATCTGTGCTAAAAAGTGATGGCTACAGTATATGTAATTTCTTCCACTTTCTGAGTGACCCAAAGTTCAAGCTGCTTATCTAATTGGTGAAAATGTCTGTTTATCAGACTCACTTTGACTTTATGTGGTGTACCAAGAGTTGTTCCTTCGCTTACGGCCATACCAGCCTGAATACGCCCGATCTCGTCTGATCTCGGAAGCTAAGCAGGGTCGGGCCTGGTTAGTACTTGGATGGGAGACCGCCTGGGAATACCAGGTGCTGTAAGCATTTTGTCCACTAGGGTGTCTGTCCTCTTGCATTATTTCATCAGCGTCACTGCCTTGTAGTAAGCATTTGATGCTGAATTGACTAAATGCAGCTTCTATGGGCTAGTCTCCCATGCCCTTTTAATACAATCAAAGTTCCTTGTGCTGTCAGGGAGCAACTGCCTTTTATTTATAAGACAAATAAGAATATTGTTACTGAATGCAGCTTGTGTGTGCTTTGTGCTCCCTCGCCCTGTTCAAATGATCAAAGGGAAATAATGCTGGTGAGGAGTGGAACTGGACTGCTGTCTGGTGGCCCTGTGTTTTCCATGGTGGAATTACAACCCTTCTTTTACGGCGTAAATCAAAAGTACAAGAGAATGTGAGATGTTATCGATAATAAATCAATTGGTTTCATGCATTTGTCTGTGTGTGTGTGTGTGTGTGTGTTTGTGTGTGTCTGAATGTGATTGTATTTCCTCATATCGCATACATTTGTGATATAAGACAGGTTAAGATATTAAAAAGCTATTGGTGATTTTTTTACAGTGTTGCATGATGGGAATCTAGTGGTTCACTGATATAATCGAGTAAACAAAATAAACTACTTTTTCACCACTCTGTCTGCAAGTGCATTCCTAAACGGCATTTAACGCAGGTCGATGTGATGTGGTATTATCAGAACACAAAGTGGTTACCGTTCAGCCGAAAAGGTTGTCACTGGAGACACTTGCCCTCCACCGATGTGCGTAACTCATACTTACCTGGCAAGGGAGATACCGTGATCAAGAAGGCGGTTCACCCAGGGCGAGGCTCAGCCATTGCACTCCGGCTGTGCTGACCCCTGCGAATTTCTCAAATGTGGAAATCTCGATTGCATAATTTATGGTAGTGGGGGACTGCGTCCGCGCTCTCCCCTGATGTCTTGTGTAATGACAACCTGTTGCTTGGCGCCAGGCTTCAGGATGACTTGACTCAATTGCCCGTGCTTATGGAGATCTTTGAAGTCAGTCGTGAAAGACACTTTGTGGACCAATTGAAAGGTGGAAACATTTGTTTGTAGCAAAACGTTGTTGACATTTTGTGGAAACATCATGTTGCGAAATGCAGCACGGTATTTATGCCACGCTGCTACTTCAATCAAGAGATAGTTGAGAAGCCGCTCTAACCCCACCGGTCATGACGTGTCATACGCCCATGCGCTTCCAATATGAAATTGTCCATACATGCGCTCCTCCTTAGCACAGAACAATGCAATAGGTTTTCAACATTCAGAGCTTTTGTGTATTTATTCTGGCTAGTAGGATAGCTGCATGGGAAACTGTTGCTAATGATGTATTTGTCAGCGTTTTTGTCCCACAAGGCTGAAATATGTGCCCTCGCTTTGAAATGTTAGCAAGGTTGTTTTGTATTTCATCCAACTATCTGTGCTAAAAAGTGATGGCTACAGTATATGTAATTTCTTCCACTTTCTGAGTGACCCAAAGTTCAAGCTGCTTATCTAATTGGTGAAAATGTCTGTTTATCAGACTCACTTTGACTTTATGTGGTGTACCAAGAGTTGTTCCTTCGCTTACGGCCATACCAGCCTGAATACGCCCGATCTCGTCTGATCTCGGAAGCTAAGCAGGGTCGGGCCTGGTTAGTACTTGGATGGGAGACCGCCTGGGAATACCAGGTGCTGTAAGCATTTTGTCCACTAGGGTGTCTGTCCTCTTGCATTATTTCATCAGCGTCACTGCCTTGTAGTAAGCATTTGATGCTGAATTGACTAAATGCAGCTTCTATGGGCTAGTCTCCCATGCCCTTTTAATACAATCAAAGTTCCTTGTGCTGTCAGGGAGCAACTGCCTTTTATTTATAAGACAAATAAGAATATTGTTACTGAATGCAGCTTGTGTGTGCTTTGTGCTCCCTCGCCCTGTTCAAATGATCAAAGGGAAATAATGCTGGTGAGGAGTGGAACTGGACTGCTGTCTGGTGGCCCTGTGTTTTCCATGGTGGAATTACAACCCTTCTTTTACGGCGTAAATCAAAAGTACAAGAGAATGTGAGATGTTATCGATAATAAATCAATTGGTTTCATGCATTTGTCTGTGTGTGTGTGTGTGTGTGTGTGTTGTGTGTGTCTGAATGTGATTGTATTTCCTCATATCGCATACATTTGTGATATAAGACAGGTTAAGATATTAAAAAGCTATTGGTGATTTTTTTACAGTGTTGCATGATGGGAATCTAGTGGTTCACTGATATAATCGAGTAAACAAAATAAACTACTTTTTCACCACTCTGTCTGCAAGTGCATTCCTAAACGGCATTTAACGCAGGTCGATGTGATGTGGTATTATCAGAACACAAAGTGGTTACCGTTCAGCCGAAAAGGTTGTCACTGGAGACACTTGCCCTCCACCGATGTGCGTAACTCATACTTACCTGGCAAGGGAGATACCGTGATCAAGAAGGCGGTTCACCCAGGGCGAGGCTCAGCCATTGCACTCCGGCTGTGCTGACCCCTGCGAATTTCTCAAATGTGGAAATCTCGATTGCATAATTTATGGTAGTGGGGGACTGCGTCCGCGCTCTCCCCTGATGTCTTGTGTAATGACAACCTGTTGCTTGGCGCCAGGCTTCAGGATGACTTGACTCAATTGCCCGTGCTTATGGAGATCTTTGAAGTCAGTCGTGAAAGACACTTTGTGGACCAATTGAAAGGTGGAAACATTTGTTTGTAGCAAAACGTTGTTGACATTTTGTGGAAACATCATGTTGCGAAATGCAGCACGGTATTTATGCCACGCTGCTACTTCAATCAAGAGATAGTTGAGAAGCCGCTCTAACCCCACCGGTCATGACGTGTCATACGCCCATGCGCTTCCAATATGAAATTGTCCATACATGCGCTCCTCCTTAGCACAGAACAATGCAATAGGTTTTCAACATTCAGAGCTTTTGTGTATTTATTCTGGCTAGTAGGATAGCTGCATGGGAAACTGTTGCTAATGATGTATTTGTCTCGTTTTGTCGTTCCCACAAGGCTGAAATATGTGCCCTCGCTTTGAAATGTTAGCAAGGTTGTTTTGTATTTCATCCAACTATCTGTGCTAAAAAGTGATGGCTACAGTATATGTAATTTCTTCCACTTTCTGAGTGACCCAAAGTTCAAGCTGCTTATCTAATTGGTGAAAATGTCTGTTTATCAGACTCACTTTGACTTTATGTGGTGTACCAAGAGTTGTTCCTTCGCTTACGGCCATACCAGCCTGAATACGCCCGATCTCGTCTGATCTCGGAAGCTAAGCAGGGTCGGGCCTGGTTAGTACTTGGATGGGAGACCGCCTGGGAATACCAGGTGCTGTAAGCATTTTGTCCACTAGGGTGTCTGTCCTCTTGCATTATTTCATCAGCGTCACTGCCTTGTAGTAAGCATTTGATGCTGAATTGACTAAATGCAGCTTCTATGGGCTAGTCTCCCATGCCCTTTTAATACAATCAAAGTTCCTTGTGCTGTCAGGGAGCAACTGCCTTTTATTTATAAGACAAATAAGAATATTGTTACTGAATGCAGCTTGTGTGTGCTTTGTGCTCCCTCGCCCTGTTCAAATGATCAAAGGGAAATAATGCTGGTGAGGAGTGGAACTGGACTGCTGTCTGGTGGCCCTGTGTTTTCCATGGTGGAATTACAACCCTTCTTTTACGGCGTAAATCAAAAGTACAAGAGAATGTGAGATGTTATCGATAATAAATCAATTGGTTTCATGCATTTGTCTGTGTGTGTGTGTGTGTGTGTGTTTGTGTGTGTCTGAATGTGATTGTATTTCCTCATATCGCATACATTTGTGATATAAGACAGGTTAAGATATTAAAAAGCTATTGGTGATTTTTTTACAGTGTTGCATGATGGGAATCTAGTGGTTCACTGATATAATCGAGTAAACAAAATAAACTACTTTTTCACCACTCTGTCTGCAAGTGCATTCCTAAACGGCATTTAACGCAGGTCGATGTGATGTGGTATTATCAGAACACAAAGTGGTTACCGTTCAGCCGAAAAGGTTGTCACTGGAGACACTTGCCCTCCACCGATGTGCGTAACTCATACTTACCTGGCAAGGGAGATACCGTGATCAAGAAGGCGGTTCACCCAGGGCGAGGCTCAGCCATTGCACTCCGGCTGTGCTGACCCCTGCGAATTTCTCAAATGTGGAAATCTCGATTGCATAATTTATGGTAGTGGGGGACTGCGTCCGCGCTCTCCCCTGATGTCTTGTGTAATGACAACCTGTTGCTTGGCGCCAGGCTTCAGGATGACTTGACTCAATTGCCCGTGCTTATGGAGATCTTTGAAGTCAGTCGTGAAAGACACTTTGTGGACCAATTGAAAGGTGGAAACATTTGTTTGTAGCAAAACGTTGTTGACATTTTGTGGAAACATCATGTTGCGAAATGCAGCACGGTATTTATGCCACGCTGCTACTTCAATCAAGAGATAGTTGAGAAGCCGCTCTAACCCCACCGGTCATGACGTGTCATACGCCCATGCGCTTCCAATATGAAATTGTCCATACATGCGCTCCTCCTTAGCACAGAACAATGCAATAGGTTTTCAACATTCAGAGCTTTTGTGTATTTATTCTGGCTAGTAGGATAGCTGCATGGGAAACTGTTGCTAATGATGTATTTGTCCGTTTTTGTCCCACAAGGCTGAAATATGTGCCCTCGCTTTGAAATGTTAGCAAGGTTGTTTTGTATTTCATCCAACTATCTGTGCTAAAAAGTGATGGCTACAGTATATGTAATTTCTTCCACTTTCTGAGTGACCCAAAGTTCAAGCTGCTTATCTAATTGGTGAAAATGTCTGTTTATCAGACTCACTTTGACTTTATGTGGTGTACCAAGAGTTGTTCCTTCGCTTACGGCCATACCAGCCTGAATACGCCCGATCTCGTCTGATCTCGGAAGCTAAGCAGGGTCGGGCCTGGTTAGTACTTGGATGGGAGACCGCCTGGGAATACCAGGTGCTGTAAGCATTTTGTCCACTAGGGTGTCTGTCCTCTTGCATTATTTCATCAGCGTCACTGCCTTGTAGTAAGCATTTGATGCTGAATTGACTAAATGCAGCTTCTATGGGCTAGTCTCCCATGCCCTTTTAATACAATCAAAGTTCCTTGTGCTGTCAGGGAGCAACTGCCTTTTATTTATAAGACAAATAAGAATATTGTTACTGAATGCAGCTTGTGTGTGCTTTGTGCTCCCTCGCCCTGTTCAAATGATCAAAGGGAAATAATGCTGGTGAGGAGTGGAACTGGACTGCTGTCTGGTGGCCCTGTGTTTTCCATGGTGGAATTACAACCCTTCTTTTACGGCGTAAATCAAAAGTACAAGAGAATGTGAGATGTTATCGATAATAAATCAATTGGTTTCATGCATTTGTCTGTGTGTGTGTGTGTGTGTGTGTTTGTGTGTGTCTGAATGTGATTGTATTTCCTCATATCGCATACATTTGTGATATAAGACAGGTTAAGATATTAAAAAGCTATTGGTGATTTTTTTACAGTGTTGCATGATGGGAATCTAGTGGTTCACTGATATAATCGAGTAAACAAAATAAACTACTTTTTCACCACTCTGTCTGCAAGTGCATTCCTAAACGGCATTTAACGCAGGTCGATGTGATGTGGTATTATCAGAACACAAAGTGGTTACCTTCAGCCGAAAAGGTTGTCACTGGAGACACTTGCCCTCCACCGATGTGCGTAACTCATACTTACCTGGCAAGGGAGATACCGTGATCAAGAAGGCGGTTCACCCAGGGCGAGGCTCAGCCATTGCACTCCGGCTGTGCTGACCCCTGCGAATTTCTCAAATGTGGAAATCTCGATTGCATAATTTATGGTAGTGGGGGACTGCGTCCGCGCTCTCCCCTGATGTCTTGTGTAATGACAACCTGTTGCTTGGCGCCAGGCTTCAGGATGACTTGACTCAATTGCCCGTGCTTATGGAGATCTTTGAAGTCAGTCGTGAAAGACACTTTGTGGACCAATTGAAAGGTGGAAACATTTGTTTGTAGCAAAACGTTGTTGACATTTTGTGGAAACATCATGTTGCGAAATGCAGCACGGTATTTATGCCACGCTGCTACTTCAATCAAGAGATAGTTGAGAAGCCGCTCTAACCCCACCGGTCATGACGTGTCATACGCCCATGCGCTTCCAATATGAAATTGTCCATACATGCGCTCCTCCTTAGCACAGAACAATGCAATAGGTTTTCAACATTCAGAGCTTTTGTGTATTTATTCTGGCTAGTAGGATAGCTGCATGGGAAACTGTTGCTAATGATGTATTTGTCCGTTTTTGTCCCACAAGGCTGAAATATGTGCCCTCGCTTTGAAATGTTAGCAAGGTTGTTTTGTATTTCATCCAACTATCTGTGCTAAAAAGTGATGGCTACAGTATATGTAATTTCTTCCACTTTCTGAGTGACCCAAAGTTCAAGCTGCTTATCTAATTGGTGAAAATGTCTGTTTATCAGACTCACTTTGACTTTATGTGGTGTACCAAGAGTTGTTCCTTCGCTTACGGCCATACCAGCCTGAATACGCCCGATCTCGTCTGATCTCGGAAGCTAAGCAGGGTCGGGCCTGGTTAGTACTTGGATGGGAGACCGCCTGGGAATACCAGGTGCTGTAAGCATTTTGTCCACTAGGGTGTCTGTCCTCTTGCATTATTTCATCAGCGTCACTGCCTTGTAGTAAGCATTTGATGCTGAATTGACTAAATGCAGCTTCTATGGGCTAGTCTCCCATGCCCTTTTAATACAATCAAAGTTCCTTGTGCTGTCAGGGAGCAACTGCCTTTTATTTATAAGACAAATAAGAATATTGTTACTGAATGCAGCTTGTGTGTGCTTTGTGCTCCCTCGCCCTGTTCAAATGATCAAAGGGAAATAATGCTGGTGAGGAGTGGAACTGGACTGCTGTCTGGTGGCCCTGTGTTTTCCATGGTGGAATTACAACCCTTCTTTTACGGCGTAAATCAAAAGTACAAGAGAATGTGAGATGTTATCGATAATAAATCAATTGGTTTCATGCATTTGTCTGTGTGTGTGTGTGTGTGTGTGTGTTGTGTGTGTCTGAATGTGATTGTATTTCCTCATATCGCATACATTTGTGATATAAGACAGGTTAAGATATTAAAAAGCTATTGGTGATTTTTTTACAGTGTTGCATGATGGGAATCTAGTGGTTCACTGATATAATCGAGTAAACAAAATAAACTACTTTTTCACCACTCTGTCTGCAAGTGCATTCCTAAACGGCATTTAACGCAGGTCGATGTGATGTGGTATTATCAGAACACAAAGTGGTTACCGTTCAGCCGAAAAGGTTGTCACTGGAGACACTTGCCCTCCACCGATGTGCGTAACTCATACTTACCTGGCAAGGGAGATACCGTGATCAAGAAGGCGGTTCACCCAGGGCGAGGCTCAGCCATTGCACTCCGGCTGTGCTGACCCCTGCGAATTTCTCAAATGTGGAAATCTCGATTGCATAATTTATGGTAGTGGGGGACTGCGTCCGCGCTCTCCCCTGATGTCTTGTGTAATGACAACCTGTTGCTTGGCGCCAGGCTTCAGGATGACTTGACTCAATTGCCCGTGCTTATGGAGATCTTTGAAGTCAGTCGTGAAAGACACTTTGTGGACCAATTGAAAGGTGGAAACATTTGTTTGTAGCAAAACGTTGTTGACATTTTGTGGAAACATCATGTTGCGAAATGCAGCACGGTATTTATGCCACGCTGCTACTTCAATCAAGAGATAGTTGAGAAGCCGCTCTAACCCCACCGGTCATGACGTGTCATACGCCCATGCGCTTCCAATATGAAATTGTCCATACATGCGCTCCTCCTTAGCACAGAACAATGCAATAGGTTTTCAACATTCAGAGCTTTTGTGTATTTATTCTGGCTAGTAGGATAGCTGCATGGGAAACTGTTGCTAATGATGTATTTGTCCGTTTTTGTCCCACAAGGCTGAAATATGTGCCCTCGCTTTGAAATGTTAGCAAGGTTGTTTTGTATTTCATCCAACTATCTGTGCTAAAAAGTGATGGCTACAGTATATGTAATTTCTTCCACTTTCTGAGTGACCCAAAGTTCAAGCTGCTTATCTAATTGGTGAAAATGTCTGTTTATCAGACTCACTTTGACTTTATGTGGTGTACCAAGAGTTGTTCCTTCGCTTACGGCCATACCAGCCTGAATACGCCCGATCTCGTCTGATCTCGGAAGCTAAGCAGGGTCGGGCCTGGTTAGTACTTGGATGGGAGACCGCCTGGGAATACCAGGTGCTGTAAGCATTTTGTCCACTAGGGTGTCTGTCCTCTTGCATTATTTCATCAGCGTCACTGCCTTGTAGTAAGCATTTGATGCTGAATTGACTAAATGCAGCTTCTATGGGCTAGTCTCCCATGCCCTTTTAATACAATCAAAGTTCCTTGTGCTGTCAGGGAGCAACTGCCTTTTATTTATAAGACAAATAAGAATATTGTTACTGAATGCAGCTTGTGTGTGCTTTGTGCTCCCTCGCCCTGTTCAAATGATCAAAGGGAAATAATGCTGGTGAGGAGTGGAACTGGACTGCTGTCTGGTGGCCCTGTGTTTTCCATGGTGGAATTACAACCCTTCTTTTACGGCGTAAATCAAAAGTACAAGAGAATGTGAGATGTTATCGATAATAAATCAATTGGTTTCATGCATTTGTCTGTGTGTGTGTGTGTGTGTGTGTTTGTGTGTGTCTGAATGTGATTGTATTTCCTCATATCGCATACATTTGTGATATAAGACAGGTTAAGATATTAAAAAGCTATTGGTGATTTTTTTACAGTGTTGCATGATGGGAATCTAGTGGTTCACTGATATAATCGAGTAAACAAAATAAACTACTTTTTCACCACTCTGTCTGCAAGTGCATTCCTAAACGGCATTTAACGCAGGTCGATGTGATGTGGTATTATCAGAACACAAAGTGGTTACCTTCAGCCGAAAAGGTTGTCACTGGAGACACTTGCCCTCCACCGATGTGCGTAACTCATACTTACCTGGCAAGGGAGATACCGTGATCAAGAAGGCGGTTCACCCAGGGCGAGGCTCAGCCATTGCACTCCGGCTGTGCTGACCCCTGCGAATTTCTCAAATGTGGAAATCTCGATTGCATAATTTATGGTAGTGGGGGACTGCGTCCGCGCTCTCCCCTGATGTCTTGTGTAATGACAACCTGTTGCTTGGCGCCAGGCTTCAGGATGACTTGACTCAATTGCCCGTGCTTATGGAGATCTTTGAAGTCAGTCGTGAAAGACACTTTGTGGACCAATTGAAAGGTGGAAACATTTGTTTGTAGCAAAACGTTGTTGACATTTTGTGGAAACATCATGTTGCGAAATGCAGCACGGTATTTATGCCACGCTGCTACTTCAATCAAGAGATAGTTGAGAAGCCGCTCTAACCCCACCGGTCATGACGTGTCATACGCCCATGCGCTTCCAATATGAAATTGTCCATACATGCGCTCCTCCTTAGCACAGAACAATGCAATAGGTTTTCAACATTCAGAGCTTTTGTGTATTTATTCTGGCTAGTAGGATAGCTGCATGGGAAACTGTTGCTAATGATGTATTTGTCCGTTTTTGTCCCACAAGGCTGAAATATGTGCCCTCGCTTTGAAATGTTAGCAAGGTTGTTTTGTATTTCATCCAACTATCTGTGCTAAAAAGTGATGGCTACAGTATATGTAATTTCTTCCACTTTCTGAGTGACCCAAAGTTCAAGCTGCTTATCTAATTGGTGAAAATGTCTGTTTATCAGACTCACTTTGACTTTATGTGGTGTACCAAGAGTTGTTCCTTCGCTTACGGCCATACCAGCCTGAATACGCCCGATCTCGTCTGATCTCGGAAGCTAAGCAGGGTCGGGCCTGGTTAGTACTTGGATGGGAGACCGCCTGGGAATACCAGGTGCTGTAAGCATTTTGTCCACTAGGGTGTCTGTCCTCTTGCATTATTTCATCAGCGTCACTGCCTTGTAGTAAGCATTTGATGCTGAATTGACTAAATGCAGCTTCTATGGGCTAGTCTCCCATGCCCTTTTAATACAATCAAAGTTCCTTGTGCTGTCAGGGAGCAACTGCCTTTTATTTATAAGACAAATAAGAATATTGTTACTGAATGCAGCTTGTGTGTGCTTTGTGCTCCCTCGCCCTGTTCAAATGATCAAAGGGAAATAATGCTGGTGAGGAGTGGAACTGGACTGCTGTCTGGTGGCCCTGTGTTTTCCATGGTGGAATTACAACCCTTCTTTTACGGCGTAAATCAAAAGTACAAGAGAATGTGAGATGTTATCGATAATAAATCAATTGGTTTCACGCATTTGTCTGTGTGTGTGTGTGTGTGTGTGTTTGTGTGTGTCTGAATGTGATTGTATTTCCTCATATCGCATACATTTGTGATATAAGACAGGTTAAGATATTAAAAAGCTATTGGTGATTTTTTTACAGTGTTGCATGATGGGAATCTAGTGGTTCACTGATATAATCGAGTAAACAAAATAAACTACTTTTTCACCACTCTGTCTGCAAGTGCATTCCTAAACGGCATTTAACGCAGGTCGATGTGATGTGGTATTATCAGAACACAAAGTGGTTACCTTCAGCCGAAAAGGTTGTCACTGGAGACACTTGCCCTCCACCGATGTGCGTAACTCATACTTACCTGGCAAGGGAGATACCGTGATCAAGAAGGCGGTTCACCCAGGGCGAGGCTCAGCCATTGCACTCCGGCTGTGCTGACCCCTGCGAATTTCTCAAATGTGGAAATCTCGATTGCATAATTTATGGTAGTGGGGGACTGCGTCCGCGCTCTCCCCTGATGTCTTGTGTAATGACAACCTGTTGCTTGGCGCCAGGCTTCAGGATGACTTGACTCAATTGCCCGTGCTTATGGAGATCTTTGAAGTCAGTCGTGAAAGACACTTTGTGGACCAATTGAAAGGTGGAAACATTTGTTTGTAGCAAAACGTTGTTGACATTTTGTGGAAACATCATGTTGCGAAATGCAGCACGGTATTTATGCCACGCTGCTACTTCAATCAAGAGATAGTTGAGAAGCCGCTCTAACCCCACCGGTCATGACGTGTCATACGCCCATGCGCTTCCAATATGAAATTGTCCATACATGCGCTCCTCCTTAGCACAGAACAATGCAATAGGTTTTCAACATTCAGAGCTTTTGTGTATTTATTCTGGCTAGTAGGATAGCTGCATGGGAAACTGTTGCTAATGATGTATTTGTCCGTTTTTGTCCCACAAGGCTGAAATATGTGCCCTCGCTTTGAAATGTTAGCAAGGTTGTTTTGTATTTCATCCAACTATCTGTGCTAAAAAGTGATGGCTACAGTATATGTAATTTCTTCCACTTTCTGAGTGACCCAAAGTTCAAGCTGCTTATCTAATTGGTGAAAATGTCTGTTTATCAGACTCACTTTGACTTTATGTGGTGTACCAAGAGTTGTTCCTTCGCTTACGGCCATACCAGCCTGAATACGCCCGATCTCGTCTGATCTCGGAAGCTAAGCAGGGTCGGGCCTGGTTAGTACTTGGATGGGAGACCGCCTGGGAATACCAGGTGCTGTAAGCATTTTGTCCACTAGGGTGTCTGTCCTCTTGCATTATTTCATCAGCGTCACTGCCTTGTAGTAAGCATTTGATGCTGAATTGACTAAATGCAGCTTCTATGGGCTAGTCTCCCATGCCCTTTTAATACAATCAAAGTTCCTTGTGCTGTCAGGGAGCAACTGCCTTTTATTTATAAGACAAATAAGAATATTGTTACTGAATGCAGCTTGTGTGTGCTTTGTGCTCCCTCGCCCTGTTCAAATGATCAAAGGGAAATAATGCTGGTGAGGAGTGGAACTGGACTGCTGTCTGGTGGCCCTGTGTTTTCCATGGTGGAATTACAACCCTTCTTTTACGGCGTAAATCAAAAGTACAAGAGAATGTGAGATGTTATCGATAATAAATCAATTGGTTTCACGCATTTGTCTGTGTGTGTGTGTGTGTGTGTGTTTGTGTGTGTCTGAATGTGATTGTATTTCCTCATATCGCATACATTTGTGATATAAGACAGGTTAAGATATTAAAAAGCTATTGGTGATTTTTTTACAGTGTTGCATGATGGGAATCTAGTGGTTCACTGATATAATCGAGTAAACAAAATAAACTACTTTTTCACCACTCTGTCTGCAAGTGCATTCCTAAACGGCATTTAACGCAGGTCGATGTGATGTGGTATTATCAGAACACAAAGTGGTTACCTTCAGCCGAAAAGGTTGTCACTGGAGACACTTGCCCTCCACCGATGTGCGTAACTCATACTTACCTGGCAAGGGAGATACCGTGATCAAGAAGGCGGTTCACCCAGGGCGAGGCTCAGCCATTGCACTCCGGCTGTGCTGACCCCTGCGAATTTCTCAAATGTGGAAGTCTCTATTGCATAATTTATGGTAGTGGGGGACTGCGTCCGCGCTCTCCCCTGATGTCTTGTGTAATGACAACCTGTTGCTTGGCGCCAGGCTTCAGGATGACTTGACTCAATTGCCCGTGCTTATGGAGATCTTTGAAGTCAGTCGTGAAAGACACTTTGTGGACCAATTGAAAGGTGGAAACATTTGTTTGTAGCAAAACGTTGTTGACATTTTGTGGAAACATCATGTTGCGAAATGCAGCACGGTATTTATGCCACGCTGCTACTTCAATCAAGAGATAGTTGAGAAGCCGCTCTAACCCCACCGGTCATGACGTGTCATACGCCCATGCGCTTCCAATATGAAATTGTCCATACATGCGCTCCTCCTTAGCACAGAACAATGCAATAGGTTTTCAACATTCAGAGCTTTTGTGTATTTATTCTGGCTAGTAGGATAGCTGCATGGGAAACTGTTGCTAATGATGTATTTGTCCGTTTTTGTCCCACAAGGCTGAAATATGTGCCCTCGCTTTGAAATGTTAGCAAGGTTGTTTTGTATTTCATCCAACTATCTGTGCTAAAAAGTGATGGCTACAGTATATGTAATTTCTTCCGGTCCGATCAACATTATATGATCATAATTTGACCCTGAATAAATTTTGTCCCAGGGACAATTGTTTTGCAATTGAAACAATTCCCCATGTTTTATGGGAATGTTCTTTTGCCAAATTGGTTTGGAGAAAAATTAAACAATTTTTTGAGATTTTAAAAAACATTGATTATGAAGGGGTAGCCAAACTTGAACTAAAAAATGTGGAAAGGGTGCAATTATTAGCATTAGTGACTCTGGTGTCCCTTATCAAGACCAAACTTTGGGAGGCCAGATGTGGTGCGGTCAATGACACCCTCAAGTGGTCACCGACGGGATTAGTTGAATTTATAAAACAGGACATTTGGAAAAGAATACAATTCGAAATAGATAAGTGGGGCATTGTATCAGTGAAACAGAAATGGAAAGGGGTTTACCCTTCACTTTAAATGTTTTTAGAGCCAATTGAAATGTAGGCTAAGCCTTTGTACATATTTGATATACACTGAGGTTTATTCAGAATTCACTTTGGTATATGTATATGTTTGTATTTATAGAATTCTTTGTATTGTTTTTTGGAGATTGTTAGAGGCAAGTTAAACTTGAATGTAATAATACTGGTCAGGTTATGCAGAACAGCTTTTTTTGAGTAGTCTTGCTATTGTTATATTGTTACACTACTTTTGGATACTGTTTTTATGAATCGATGTCATGTAATGCACTGATTTTGTAATTGTATTTCAATGAGAAATGTAAATAAAAATTATTTTTCCAAAAAAAATAAAAAAAATATGTAATTTCTTCCACTTTCTGAGTGACCCAAAGTTCAAGCTGCTTATCTAATTGGTGAAAATGTCTGTTTATCAGACTCACTTTGACTTTATGTGGTGTACCAAGAGTTGTTCCTTCGCTTACGGCCATACCAGCCTGAATACGCCCGATCTCGTCTGATCTCGGAAGCTAAGCAGGGTCGGGCCTGGTTAGTACTTGGATGGGAGACCGCCTGGGAATACCAGGTGCTGTAAGCATTTTGTCCACTAGGGTGTCTGTCCTCTTGCATTATTTCATCAGCGTCACTGCCTTGTAGTAAGCATTTGATGCTGAATTGACTAAATGCAGCTTCTATGGGCTAGTCTCCCATGCCCTTTTAATACAATCAAAGTTCCTTGTGCTGTCAGGGAGCAACTGCCTTTTATTTATAAGACAAATAAGAATATTGTTACTGAATGCAGCTTGTGTGTGCTTTGTGCTCCCTCGCCCTGTTCAAATGATCAAAGGGAAATAATGCTGGTGAGGAGTGGAACTGGACTGCTGTCTGGTGGCCCTGTGTTTTCCATGGTGGAATTACAACCCTTCTTTTACGGCGTAAATCAAAAGTACAAGAGAATGTGAGATGTTATCGATAATAAATCAATTGGTTTCACGCATTTGTCTGTGTGTGTGTGTGTGTGTGTGTTTGTGTGTGTCTGAATGTGATTGTATTTCCTCATATCGCATACATTTGTGATATAAGACAGGTTAAGATATTAAAAAGCTATTGGTGATTTTTTTACAGTGTTGCATGATGGGAATCTAGTGGTTCACTGATATAATCGAGTAAACAAAATAAACTACTTTTTCACCACTCTGTCTGCAAGTGCATTCCTAAACGGCATTTAACGCAGGTCGATGTGATGTGGTATTATCAGAACACAAAGTGGTTACCTTCAGCCGAAAAGGTTGTCACTGGAGACACTTGCCCTCCACCGATGTGCGTAACTCATACTTACCTGGCAAGGGAGATACCGTGATCAAGAAGGCGGTTCACCCAGGGCGAGGCTCAGCCATTGCACTCCGGCTGTGCTGACCCCTGCGAATTTCTCAAATGTGGAAGTCTCTATTGCATAATTTATGGTAGTGGGGGACTGCGTCCGCGCTCTCCCCTGATGTCTTGTGTAATGACAACCTGTTGCTTGGCGCCAGGCTTCAGGATGACTTGACTCAATTGCCCGTGCTTATGGAGATCTTTGAAGTCAGTCGTGAAAGACACTTTGTGGACCAATTGAAAGGTGGAAACATTTGTTTGTAGCAAAACGTTGTTGACATTTTGTGGAAACATCATGTTGCGAAATGCAGCACGGTATTTATGCCACGCTGCTACTTCAATCAAGAGATAGTTGAGAAGCCGCTCTAACCCCACCGGTCATGACGTGTCATACGCCCATGCGCTTCCAATATGAAATTGTCCATACATGCGCTCCTCCTTAGCACAGAACAATGCAATAGGTTTTCAACATTCAGAGCTTTTGTGTATTTATTCTGGCTAGTAGGATAGCTGCATGGGAAACTGTTGCTAATGATGTATTTGTCCGTTTTTGTCCCACAAGGCTGAAATATGTGCCCTCGCTTTGAAATGTTAGCAAGGTTGTTTTGTATTTCATCCAACTATCTGTGCTAAAAAGTGATGGCTACAGTATATGTAATTTCTTCCACTTTCTGAGTGACCCAAAGTTCAAGCTGCTTATCTAATTGGTGAAAATGTCTGTTTATCAGACTCACTTTGACTTTATGTGGTGTACCAAGAGTTGTTCCTTCGCTTACGGCCATACCAGCCTGAATACGCCCGATCTCGTCTGATCTCGGAAGCTAAGCAGGGTCGGGCCTGGTTAGTACTTGGATGGGAGACCGCCTGGGAATACCAGGTGCTGTAAGCATTTTGTCCACTAGGGTGTCTGTCCTCTTGCATTATTTCATCAGCGTCACTGCCTTGTAGTAAGCATTTGATGCTGAATTGACTAAATGCAGCTTCTATGGGCTAGTCTCCCATGCCCTTTTAATACAATCAAAGTTCCTTGTGCTGTCAGGGAGCAACTGCCTTTTATTTATAAGACAAATAAGAATATTGTTACTGAATGCAGCTTGTGTGTGCTTTGTGCTCCCTCGCCCTGTTCAAATGATCAAAGGGAAATAATGCTGGTGAGGAGTGGAACTGGACTGCTGTCTGGTGGCCCTGTGTTTTCCATGGTGGAATTACAACCCTTCTTTTACGGCGTAAATCAAAAGTACAAGAGAATGTGAGATGTTATCGATAATAAATCAATTGGTTTCATGCATTTGTCTGTGTGTGTGTGTGTGTGTGTGTTTGTGTGTGTCTGAATGTGATTGTATTTCCTCATATCGCATACATTTGTGATATAAGACAGGTTAAGATATTAAAAAGCTATTGGTGATTTTTTTACAGTGTTGCATGATGGGAATCTAGTGGTTCACTGATATAATCGAGTAAACAAAATAAACTACTTTTTCACCACTCTGTCTGCAAGTGCATTCCTAAACGGCATTTAACGCAGGTCGATGTGATGTGGTATTATCAGAACACAAAGTGGTTACCTTCAGCCGAAAAGGTTGTCACTGGAGACACTTGCCCTCCACCGATGTGCGTAACTCATACTTACCTGGCAAGGGAGATACCGTGATCAAGAAGGCGGTTCACCCAGGGCGAGGCTCAGCCATTGCACTCCGGCTGTGCTGACCCCTGCGAATTTCTCAAATGTGGAAATCTCGATTGCATAATTTATGGTAGTGGGGGACTGCGTCCGCGCTCTCCCCTGATGTCTTGTGTAATGACAACCTGTTGCTTGGCGCCAGGCTTCAGGATGACTTGACTCAATTGCCCGTGCTTATGGAGATCTTTGAAGTCAGTCGTGAAAGACACTTTGTGGACCAATTGAAAGGTGGAAACATTTGTTTGTAGCAAAACGTTGTTGACATTTTGTGGAAACATCATGTTGCGAAATGCAGCACGGTATTTATGCCACGCTGCTACTTCAATCAAGAGATAGTTGAGAAGCCGCTCTAACCCCACCGGTCATGACGTGTCATACGCCCATGCGCTTCCAATATGAAATTGTCCATACATGCGCTCCTCCTTAGCACAGAACAATGCAATAGGTTTTCAACATTCAGAGCTTTTGTGTATTTATTCTGGCTAGTAGGATAGCTGCATGGGAAACTGTTGCTAATGATGTATTTGTCCGTTTTTGTCCCACAAGGCTGAAATATGTGCCCTCGCTTTGAAATGTTAGCAAGGTTGTTTTGTATTTCATCCAACTATCTGTGCTAAAAAGTGATGGCTACAGTATATGTAATTTCTTCCACTTTCTGAGTGACCCAAAGTTCAAGCTGCTTATCTAATTGGTGAAAATGTCTGTTTATCAGACTCACTTTGACTTTATGTGGTGTACCAAGAGTTGTTCCTTCGCTTACGGCCATACCAGCCTGAATACGCCCGATCTCGTCTGATCTCGGAAGCTAAGCAGGGTCGGGCCTGGTTAGTACTTGGATGGGAGACCGCCTGGGAATACCAGGTGCTGTAAGCATTTTGTCCACTAGGGTGTCTGTCCTCTTGCATTATTTCATCAGCGTCACTGCCTTGTAGTAAGCATTTGATGCTGAATTGACTAAATGCAGCTTCTATGGGCTAGTCTCCCATGCCCTTTTAATACAATCAAAGTTCCTTGTGCTGTCAGGGAGCAACTGCCTTTTATTTATAAGACAAATAAGAATATTGTTACTGAATGCAGCTTGTGTGTGCTTTGTGCTCCCTCGCCCTGTTCAAATGATCAAAGGGAAATAATGCTGGTGAGGAGTGGAACTGGACTGCTGTCTGGTGGCCCTGTGTTTTCCATGGTGGAATTACAACCCTTCTTTTACGGCGTAAATCAAAAGTACAAGAGAATGTGAGATGTTATCGATAATAAATCAATTGGTTTCATGCATTTGTCTGTGTGTGTGTGTGTGTGTGTGTTTGTGTGTGTCTGAATGTGATTGTATTTCCTCATATCGCATACATTTGTGATATAAGACAGGTTAAGATATTAAAAAGCTATTGGTGATTTTTTTACAGTGTTGCATGATGGGAATCTAGTGGTTCACTGATATAATCGAGTAAACAAAATAAACTACTTTTTCACCACTCTGTCTGCAAGTGCATTCCTAAACGGCATTTAACGCAGGTCGATGTGATGTGGTATTATCAGAACACAAAGTGGTTACCTTCAGCCGAAAAGGTTGTCACTGGAGACACTTGCCCTCCACCGATGTGCGTAACTCATACTTACCTGGCAAGGGAGATACCGTGATCAAGAAGGCGGTTCACCCAGGGCGAGGCTCAGCCATTGCACTCCGGCTGTGCTGACCCCTGCGAATTTCTCAAATGTGGAAATCTCGATTGCATAATTTATGGTAGTGGGGGACTGCGTCCGCGCTCTCCCCTGATGTCTTGTGTAATGACAACCTGTTGCTTGGCGCCAGGCTTCAGGATGACTTGACTCAATTGCCCGTGCTTATGGAGATCTTTGAAGTCAGTCGTGAAAGACACTTTGTGGACCAATTGAAAGGTGGAAACATTTGTTTGTAGCAAAACGTTGTTGACATTTTGTGGAAACATCATGTTGCGAAATGCAGCACGGTATTTATGCC
>NC_092105.1:14097607-14102607 GCF_045679555.1 Salvelinus alpinus | reverse complement strand
CGCCCTGTTCAAATGATCAGAGGAATTAATGCTGGTGAGGAGTGGAACTGGACTGATGTCTGATGGCCCTGTGTTTTCCATGGTGGAATTACAACCCTTCTTTTACGGACGTAAATCAAAAGCACAAGAGAATGTGAGATGTTATCGATAATAAATCAATTGGTTTCATGCATTTGTCTGTGTGTGTGTGTGTGTGTGTGTGTCTGAATGTGATTGTATTTCGTCATATCGCATACATTTGTGATATCAGACAGGTTAATTAAGATATTAAAAAGTCATTGGTGATTTTTTCTACAGTGTTGCATGATGGGAATCTAGTGGTTCACTGATATAATCTAGTAAACAAAATAAACAACTTTTTCACCACTCTGTCTGCAAGTGCATTCCTAAACGGCATTTCACGCAGGTCGAAGTGATGTGATATTATCAGAACACAAAGTGGTTACCGTTAGCCGAAAATGTTGGCACTGGAGAGACTTGCCCTCCACCGATGTGTGTAACGTCATACTTACCTGGCAAGGGAGATACCGTGATCAAGAAGGCGGTTCACCCAGGGCGAGGCTCAGCCATTGCACTCCGGCTGTGCTGACCCCTGCGAATTTCCCAAATGTGGAAATCTCGATTGCATAATTTATGGTAGTGGGGGACTGCGTTCGCGCTCTCCCCTGATGTCTTGTTTGATGATAAACCTTGAGGTTGACTTGTGCTTATGGAGATCTTTGAAGTCAGTTGTGAAAGAGATTTTGTGGACCAATTGAAAGGTGGACTAATCGAAAGGTGGAAACATTTGTTTGTAGCGAAACATTGTTGGCATTTTGTGGAAACATCATGTTGCGAAATGCAGCATGGTATTTATGCCACGCTGGTACTTCAATCAAGAGATAGTTGAGAAGCCGCTCTAACCCCACCCCCGGTCATGATGTGTCATACGCGCCCCATGCGCTTACAATATGAAATTGTCCATACATGCGCTCCTCCTTAGCACAGAACAATGCAATAGGTTTTCAACATTCAGAGCTTTTGTGTATTTATTCTGGCTAGTAGGCTAGCTGCATGGGAAATTGTTGCTAATGATGTATTTGTCAGAAGTCATTGTATTTGTCCATTTTTTCCCACAAGGCTGAAATATGTGCCCTCGCTTTGAAATGTTAGCAAGGTTGTGTTTGTATTTCATCCAACTATCTGTGCTAAAAAGTGATGGCTACAGTATATGTAATTTCTTCCCCTTTTGAGTGACCCAAAGTTCAAGCTGCTTATCTAATTGGTGAAAATGCAATGTCTGTTTATCAGACTCACTTTGACTTTATATGGTGTACCAAGAGACGTTCCTTCGCTTAGGGCCTTACCTACCTGAATACACCCGATCTCGTCTGATCTCGGAAGCTAAGCAGGGTCGGGCCTGGTTAGTACTTGGATGGGAGACTGCCTGGGAATACCAGGTGCTGTAAGCATTTTGTCCACTAGGGTGTGCTCTTGCATTATTTCATCAGCAACACTGCCTTGTAGTAAGCGTTTGATGCTGAATTGACTAAATTCAGCTTATATGGGCTAGTCTCCCCTGCCCTTTTAATACGATCAAAGTTCCTTGTGTTGTCAGGGAGCAACTGCCTTTTATTTATAAGACAAATAAGAATATTGTTACTGAATGCAGCTTGTGTGTGCTTTGTGCTCCCTCGCCCTGTTCAAATGATCAGAGGAATTAATGCTGGTGAGGAGAGGAACTGGACTGATGTCTGATGGCCCTGTGTTTTCCATGGTGGAATTACAACCCTTCTTTTACGGAGTAAATCAAAAGCACAAGAGAATGTGAGATGTTATCGATAATAAATCAATTGGTTTCATGCATTTGTCTGTGTGTGTGTGTGTGTGTGTCTGAATGTGATTGTATTTCGTCATATCGCATACATTTGTGATATCAGACAGGTTAATTAAGATATTAAAAAGTCATTGGTGATTTTTTCTACAGTGTTGCATGATGGGAATCTAGTGGTTCACTGATATAATCTAGTAAACAAAATAAACTACTTTTTCACCACTCTGTCTGCAAGTGCATTCCTAAACGGCATTTCACGCAGGTCGATGTGATGTGATATTATCAGAACACAAAGTGGTTACCGTTAGCCGAAAATGTTGGCACTGGAGACACTTGCCCTCCACCGATGTGTGTAACGTCATACTTACCTGGCAAGGGAGCTACCGTGATCAAGAAGGCGGTTCACCCAGGGCGAGGCTCAGCCATTGCACTCCGGCTGTGCTGACCCCTGCGAATTTCCCAAATGTGGAAATCTCGATTGCATAATTTATGGTAGTGGGGGACTGCGTTCGCGCTCTCCCCTGATGTCTTGTATGATGATAAACCTTGAGGTTGACTTCCCGTGCTTATGGAGATCTTTGAAGTCAGTTTTGAAAGAGATTTTGTGGACCAATTGAAAGGTAGGAAACATTTGTTTGTAGCGAAACATTGTTGGCATTTTGTGGAAACATCATGTTGCGAAATGCAGCATGGTATTTATGCCACGCTGGTACTTCAATCAAGAGATAGTTGAGAAGCCGCTCTAACCCCACCCCCAGTCATGATGTGTCATACGCGCCCCATGCGCTTACAATATGAAATTGTCCATACATGCGCTCCTCCTTAGCACAGAACAATGCAATAGTTTTTCAACATTCAGAGCTTTTGTGTATTTATTCTGGCTAGTAGGCTAGCTGCATGGGAAATTGTTGCTAATGATGTATTTGTCAGAAGTCATTGTATTTGTCCATTTTTTCCCACAAGGCTGAAATATGTGCCCTCGCTTTGAAATGTTAGCAAGGTTTGTTTGTATTTCATCCAACTATCTGTGCTAAAAAGTGATGGCTACAGTATATGTAATTTCTTCCCCTTTTTGAGTGACCCAAAGTTCAAGCTGCTTATCTAATTGGTGAAAATGCAATGTCTGTTTATCAGACTCACTTTGACTCTATATGGTGTACCAAGAGTTGTTCCTTCGCTTACGGCCATACCAGCCTGAATACGCCCGATCTCGTCTGATCTCGGAAGCTAAGCAGGGTCGGGCCTGGTTAGTACTTGGATGGGAGACTGCCTGGGAATACCAGGTGCTGTAAGCATTTTGTCCACTAGGGTGTGCTCTTGCATTATTTAATCAGCAACACTGCCTTGTAGTAAGCGTTTGATGCTGAATTGACTAAATTCAGCTTATATGGGCTAGTCTCCCCTGCCCTTTTAATACGATCAAAGTTCCTTGTGTTGTCAGGGAGCAACTGCCTTTTATTTATAAGACAAATAAGAATATTGTTACTGAATGCAGCTTGTGTGTGCTTTGTGCTCCCTCGCCCTGTTCAAATGATCAGAGGAATTAATGCTGGTGAGGAGAGGAACTGGACTGATGTCTGATGGCCCTGTGTTTTCCATGGTGGAATTACAACCCTTCTTTTACGGAGTAAATCAAAAGCACAAGAGAATGTGAGATGTTATCGATAATAAATCAATTGGTTTCATGCATTTGTCTGTGTGTGTGTGTGTGTGTCTGAATGTGATTGTATTTCGTCATATCGCATACATTTGTGATATCAGACAGGTTAATTAAGATATTAAAAAGTCATTGGTGATTTTTTCTACAGTGTTGCATGATGGGAATCTAGTGGTTCACTGATATAATCTAGTAAACAAAATAAACAACTTTTTCACCACTCTGTCTGCAAGTGCATTCCTAAACGGCATTTCACGCAGGTCGAAGTGATGTGATATTATCAGAACACAAAGTGGTTACCGTTAGACGAAAATGTTGGCACTGGAGAGACTTGCCCTCCACCGATGTGTATAATCATACTTACCTGGCAAGGGAGCTACCGTGATCAAGAAGGCGGTTCACCCAGGGAGAGGCTCAGCCATTGCACTCTGGCTGTGCTGACCCCTGCGAATTTCCCAAATGTGGAAATCTCGATTGCATAATTTATGGTAGTGGGGGACTGCGTTCGCGCTCTCCCCTGATGTCTTGTTTGATGATAAACCTTGAGGTTGACTTGTGCTTATGGAGATCTTTGAAGTCAGTTTTGAAAGAGATTTTGTGGACCAATTGAAAGGTGGAAACATTTTTTTGTAGCAAAACATTGTTGGCATTTTGTGGAAACATCATGTTGCGAAATGCAGCATGGTATTTATGCCACGCTGGTACTTCAATCAAGAGATAGTTGAGAAGCCGCTCTAACCCCACCCCCAGTCATGATGTGTCATACGCGCCCCATGCGCTTACAATATGAAATTGTCCATACATGCGCTCCTCCTTAGCACAGAACAATGCAATAGTTTTTTCAACATTCAGAGCTTTTGTGTATTTATTCTGGCTAGTAGGCTAGCTGCATGGGAAATTGTTGCTAATGATGTATTTGTCAGAAGTCATTGTATTTGTCCATTTTTTCCCACAAGGCTGAAATATGTGCCCTCGCTTTGAAATGTTAGCAAGGTTTGTTTGTATTTCATCCAACTATCTGTGCTAAAAAGTGATGGCTACAGTATATGTAATTTCTTCCCCTTTTTGAGTGACCCAAAGTTCAAGCTGCTTATCTAATTGGTGAAAATGCAATGTCTGTTTATCAGACTCACTTTGACTCTATATGGTGTACCAAGAGTTGTTCCTTCGCTTACGGCCTTACCTACCTGAATACACCCGATCTCGTCTGATCTCGGAAGCTAAGCAGGGTCGGGCCTGGTTAGTACTTGGATGGGAGACTGCCTGGGAATACCAGGTGCTGTAAGCATTTTGTCCACTAGGGTGTGCTCTTGCATTATTTAATCAGCAACACTGCCTTGTAGTAAGCGTTTGATGCTGAATTGACTAAATTCAGCTTCTATGGGCTAGTCTCCCCTGCCCTTTTAATACGATCAAAGTTCCTTGTGTTGTCAGGGAGCAACTGCCTTTTATTTATAAGACAAATAAGAATATTGTTACTGAATGCAGCTTGTGTGTGCTTTGTGCTCCCTCGCCCTGTTCAAATGATCA